>NW_014579734.1:7707-12707 GCF_000485595.1 Priapulus caudatus
AATTAGGTTTTTCACAAGCTATTTATTGAAGTTTTATCAGCTAATCAAAACAAGAAACGAAAACATTTAAAGGTCGGCACATTTTTTTGCAGGTGTCGACGCTGGGGGCTCGCCCGACAGCGCCATCTGCAGCGAAAATATTCCCGACATAATGGATTGTTTTCTGCGAGCGATGACGGACTATACGCATGACAGCCGGGGGGACGTGGGAGCATGGGTGAGGGAGGCGGCCATGTTGGGTCTAAAGGAGCTCATGCTACTTATCGCGGCTGCTGAACCTTCACTCATCTCCCCTCAAATGTACGTATATGTGTGTGTGCGTGTGTGCGTGCGTGTGTTCGTGCGTGCGTGCGTGAGTGAGTGTGTGCGTGCATGCGTGTGTTTGTAACCACTTACACCTCAAATGTACGTACCTATTTTAACCTTGCCCAAAACCTTAAAACTGTACCTTAAACCCCTAAGCTTAAAACTATACCTTAATCCCAACTCTAACACGATACCCTAACCCTAACCTAAACACTATACCTTTACCTTAGCCCTAACACTATATCTTGGCCCTAATTTTCACACTATACCTTAACCCTAATTTTAACAATGTATCTTACTCTACCTTAACACTACACCGGCCTTAACCCTAACCTAAACACTATACCTTAACGCTAATTCTCACACTATAGCTTATACCCCCAACCCTAACACTGTACTTTACCCCTAACCTTACTCCTAACGGTAACCCAGCAATCAGATCAGTCAGTAGGTATATAGTAGCTGCAGGGCCACCGTGATCATGAGGGATGTTATCGAATCAGTAGTGTATAATATAGACACTATATAAGTATATTTATTTTTTTTATTATTATTTATCGCTTGTAGGTGCCTAGATGGCACATAAGGCAGTGCCAAGAGTTCCCCAACGTCGTCGGTCCGCTGCTACTGGCCTCAGCGTGTCCCATGACCGGTCACACATCCGCATCTCCCTCTCGAGGGTCTTTCTCCATACTATATAGATCTATATTATACACTCTTGTTCGTATCTTTGAAAGTTCGTAACTTGAGCGTTTGTAAGTAGGGGAGCGTCTGTATTATGACACTCCTGTTCGTATCTCCTGTCTCTGAAGTTCGTAACTTGAGCGTTGTTGTAAGTAAGAAGCGCCTGTATTACCACCTTTGTTCGTATTCTGAAGGTTCGTAACTTGACGTTTGTACGTAAGGGAGCGCCTGTATATAACACTCTGGTTCGTATCTCTGAAAGTTCGTAACTTGAGCGTTTGTAAGTAGGGGAGCGCCTCGATATTATCACCTCCTGTTCGTATCTCTGAAGAGGTTCGTACTTGAGCGTTTGTAAATAAGGGAGCGCCTGTATTATACCACTCTTGTTCGTATCATCTGAAAGTTCGTCAACTTTGAGCGTTTGTAAGTAAGAGCGCCTGTATATACACTCTTGTTCGTATCTCTGAAAGTTCGTAAACTTTGAGCGTTTGTAAGTAGGGAGCGCCTGTATCTATACACTCCTGTTCGTATCTCTGAAAGTTCGTACTTGAGCGTTTGTAAGTAGGGAGGCGCCTGTATTCTACACTCCTGTTCGTATCTTCTGCAAGTTCGTAACTTGAGAGGCGTTTGTAAGTTTAGGAGCGCCTGTAAATTATACACTCCTGGTCGTATCTCTGAAAGTCCGTAACTTGAGCGTTTGTAAGTAGGGGCGCCTGTACATTATCACTCGTTGTATCTCTGAAAGTTCGAACTTGAGCGTTTGTAAGTAAGGGAGCGGCCTGTATTAATACACTCCTGTTCGCTAATCTCTGAAAGTTCCGATAACTTGAGAGCGTTTGTAAAGTTAGGGAGCGCCTGTATTATACACTCCTGTCGATCTCTGAAATTCGTAACTTGAGCGTTGTAGTATGGGGAGTCGGTCCTGTATCTTTTTATTTTTCACTTTTCTCTTTTTTGTTTGTTTATTTTTCTTGAATTAGTTTTTTTTTTTTCGTACTTCTTTGAGTTTAGTCTGTTTTTTTTGTTTTTTCAGTTTCTTCTTTTTTAGTGTTGATGCATATGGTGGCAACGAGAGGTACGTCTAATTAAGCGATATCATACTCCATATCATTTCATCTTTTTAACTAGCGATACCGGCGTTGCCCGGAAATCATGGCGTTACTCAGTTGCTCTCGATGCGTCTTCGGTTTTGAAAGGTACAATACATCGCGACAAAAAACTCCAAACTATCTAATCTATTCCCATAGACATCCCTATTTCATGCACATGCCACGTTCTCCATTTCATGTCCTGATCACATGTCCCAGATGCCCAGTATGCCGCCCACTCGTATCGCCATTCCATTGACGAGCTCAATGCCTCATTAGTCCAGTGCATGCAACATGCTCCTATCGCTACTCAGCAGTGGCCATATTGCTCAACCAGTATGAGTCAGCCGACTCCTATTGTATTTACCCCTCGCTGAGTCTCAGCTACTACCACGGTCTATAGTTGAAACTTTGTCGACGACGTCGCATTGGGGTGTAGGCCCATCCCAATTGCGCCGAGCGAACCGCCTGCATTATACCATCCCATCCCATCCTCGCCATAACAGTAACGATAAATATCATGCTATAGAAGAAGTCTAAAAGATCTTAGAGAAGCACTATATATGTAAGTATTTTATAACAGTGTAGCGAGCGCTGTAAAGTAAATAACATATTCAACCTGTAATTCGTAAATGCTCACCAAGAACTAAAGAACGGTATGGTACCCAGTAGAAGCAGCATCCCAAAGGGATATAAGAAGAAGTGCGAATGTTTCGTAAGTCTAGCCGTGGGACCGCTACCGCACAGAGCGTGCATAATTACTGAACAGCCGTCGTACTGGGGACTGTGATTTCGTCTAGCACGATCTCTTAGGCCCTACTGTGCGATATAAGCGGATTATCGTACTCATGGTATGATTCCACACGTGTAACTGTAGGAGAGTTTGTAGCGCGACGCGGCCATCTCTTGATGTATATAGTGATTTTTTATCAATACTTTCATTCTTAACTTGTTAACTTTTTTTGATCAATTTTTTCCGCGTTGTCAATGAGCATTCACCCCTGTTCCCAACGCAACGTGCTGAGCGATGTCTGTAAGATATAATGGCATGCTTAGTGTTTTCTCTCTAAGGTCATGGCACGAGCACTCCTTCTCTTGATTCTGTTATTCTCCGGAAAGTACTGGAACTATACGTAACTGAGAGCGTTTGTCAAGTTAGGGAGCGCCTGTATCTGACACCATGTCTAACTATTAACTACGCTAGGTACTCTTAGATACCTCGTAACAACTGCCCGGAAAGAATTCGTAGCCATCTAAAATCTAGACTTCGATGTAAGTTACTGACAGAGTAAAGTTAAGATATGTTCATGCAACTAAAAGGTGAAAAAGGAGGAGAGAGCAAGAAAACACATCGTTAGGGATAAACAAGAGCAACATTCCTATATTCGTGAGCAGGGTGAAACATTAGGGGAGCTCACAGTTTGGCTGACGGTATCACTTATCGAGTAGTTGCGAAAGGTAAAATACCGTAAGCCAAATAAGGTCATCGTGAGTCTGCGCATGATCCATATCCACATCGCACATTCGCGTATCCATCTCATCGCGCGATAGACCATGCTGGTACTCTCAGACTCCCAGTAGGCGCATCTCATGCCATTCTCGCTGCGCATAGTAGGGAGCGCCCTTTACGTATCACCTATACACATATACACACTAAGTAATATAATGAGTAACATAGACATCTAAACATTCACATAAATTGAAACCTAGTTATATGATGTAGTAAATAATAAATACCTTGTAGTAGCAGAAAAAAATAGTAATATGTAATTTTTGTTTCAATTTGCTAAACTGTACATTTTTTTTTATAAATGAATGTAGAAAAAAAAAATTTTGAAAATTAACGCTGAAGTGGCAGAAAAGTACATCTAAAGACTCACCAACGCTAAAGGGAAATTTTTTTCTCAAGTGAGACTTCGCAACACAGGAATCTTCGGGGGGTTATGAAACGGGCTCGCTACGACTACACTACGACGGCAGTCAGAGATGGCGTATAATTCCCACGTATGTGATGTGGATCTGTATCCGCATGCACTGCACTCCTCCCCGGGCCACTTGACGAATCGGCATTTTTTCGAATTTTTCACTTGATACTAAATTTTTAAACTTTTGTTAAATTTTTGTCTCAGCCAGAACCCCCTCCCCGACCTGGTGATTCTGAATATACTCTTCAGTTAGCGCGATTGAGTGACCAAAATCAGGGCGAAAAGCGAGGACAAACAAACACACAGCACACACACACACAAGATTCCGAACTTATAGTATAGATAGATGCTGGATATGCTGGTACTGTTCCCGATTTTCTGCTCTCTTGTCAAGCACATAAAATTAATATCAAAAAATAAACAAACAAAAGAAGAGATTCGCGTCACTTTTGTGGCTTGTATTACACACCCCACCAATGAAACAATTCGTCGCACTACCCCCCGCCTGTAACTTCAAAAGCAATACCGCCGCCCCCAAACGGGTACGTATGCCAGGCTGTATACATGATGCATATATAGGGAGTTCTCCCATATATACTCTCGTTTCTATAATGTACGTCGATGGTTGCTCAATTAAAACTGAATTCTTCTTACTCACTCATTTGTGTCCTTTTTTTGTGGTGAGCTACAGTGTCATTGACACTTTCATTGTGGTTGTTGTGGTTGTTGTTGGTGTTGTTGTTGTTGTGGTTAGTGGTGGTGGTGGTGGTGGTTGTTGTTGTTGTTGTTGTCGTTGTCGTCGTCGTCGTCGTCGTCGTTGGTGTGGTGGTGGTGGTGGTGGTGGTGGTTGTTATTAAGTTAGAATGGGAATGTTAGGTAAAATTGAATTTTCTGATATTTCCTTGTATTAATATTTCATATTCTCTGTTTGTGTATAATTCTGTGTCTTTTTTGTAGCCCGCCGATTCCTCATATTCCACACAAGGAAGAGTTACTA
>NW_014579734.1:14951-26936 GCF_000485595.1 Priapulus caudatus
GTGCGTGTGTGCGTGCGTGTTAGTGCGCACGTGCATATGTACGTGTTCGTGGGTTCCCATGCTATGTGTCGGCCCACCTGCTAAACAACGTCGGTGATGCCAGCGATGGCTTCTCTCCCTCCCCTGCAGGTGAAGCATTCCTCCGCCGCGTTCTTCGCGTTCGTGAACGACCTCGCCGCGGCCGATCACAGCGCCCTCTGTGAGCTCTGTGCCACACTACTCGCCATCTTCGGCAATCACCAGAGAAAATCAAGGTAACCATGACAACGACAGCGGCAGCGGCGGCTGCAGTGATGAGATGACGATGACGGTGGCGACGGCGGCGGCGATGACGCCGATGATGATGTTGGTGATGGTGGTGGTGCTGATGATGACGACGGCGATAGCAACTGCCCTCACTGGTACTGAGCGTATATCATGGTTGCCATGGTAACCACGCTGCCCTCGCTTCCTTCAATAGAGTGACTCTGCCCATACTAGCACTGTGCATATATCATGGTTGCCGTGGTAACCACTCTCCCCTCCGCTTCCCTCTGCAGAGTGACTCTGCCGATGCTGAAGATGCTGGATCAGATGCTGATTAACGGCTGTCTGAGCACGCTGGCGGGGCACGACGACGCCAGCTTCCTGCTGCCTCTTAGCGCCCTCTGTACACGAGAGATCAACAAGTGCGGCGACCCGCAGAAGCTCATGTCGTGTGCCGACGTGTATGTATTATATATCGCATCAAACAGTACCATACAAGACAATACTATACATATACTATACTATACAATATCAGGAGTGAATAATAATAGATCTATTATTATTATTATTTATTATTTTTATTTTCTATTATTGTTATTATTTATTATTTTATTTTTATATTTATTAGAATCTATTATTATTCACTCCTGACAATATGATACTATACATATACTATACTATACGACCATACTATACTATACTATACGACCATACTATACTATACTATACGACCAATACCATACTATTATTACCATAGCAGAGACTATACTATACTATACTATACTATACTATACTATACTATACTATACTATACTATACTATACTATACTATACTATACTATACTATACTATACTATACTATACTATACTATACTATACTATACTATACTATACTATACTATACTATACTATACTATACTATACTATACTATACTATACTATACTATACGACCAATACCATACTATTATTACCATACCAATATCAATGCCAATAGCATACCAATACCATACCAATACCATAGCAGAGACCATACTATATGATACAAGGCAATACAATACAAACAAATGTCGTTTGTATTTAAATCTGTTAATATTTATAAAAGATCGGATAAGACGTACGGATTAAAAGGCAGTTGACAGCGATGAGAATTAAGGTGACACACGTCTCATCTATGTAATAATAATCAATCAATAACCAATCAATAAAAATAAAAATAATCAATTTTATAATTGGTTTGTAGCCAACTCTAGAAGCAGTAGTTTTTGGTAGTGCTTCCCATTCTCAATGCAATCACTATCGCTATTAATTACACATACGCGTACTCAACGTACTGGTAATTTGCATTATTGCTTCAGGTTCTGTGGGCTGCTACAGTTTGCAGGGAAGGTCAGGAGAGGCGCTCTCTTCCAACTGATCATCTTTCTCTGCCATAAATACCCCAGGGTGCGTATATCCAGACACACGTGACGATGACGTCACCAGCGACATATGGTCGTGTGATGATGACGTCACCAGCGATGCGTGGTCACGTGATGATGACGTCACCAGCGACGCGTGGTCACGTGATGATGACGTCACCAGTGACGCGTGGTCGTGTGACGATGACGTCACCAGCGACGCGTGGTCACATGATGCTCACGTTCATGCCAATGTTTTAATTGACCATGTCACGTGCTAGTGCATATTAGAAAAATGTTTTATTTTCAATTTTTTTTTGGCAATTTTACTTGCGAGTCGTAGTCATATAAACCGAGTAATATATACTCCACGAACGCATTCCACAACTCTCACCGCAAACCGCATAGTTTAACAGGCAGTTTATATACTGAAATACTCCAATTTGTTTCACTGTGGATGATCCTATAAGATCAATAGTAGTCTTAGAAGGTGCGATCTAGAAAAGAAAAAAAAGAAGAAAAAAAATAGAAAGTTATTCAGTTATCAAACTAGATGGCGCTGTGATCGCGGTGTCGTCTGCGGCTCACCATATCTCTGTTCTCTCGCTCACAGGTGCGCAAAACGACGGCTGGCAAGTTTTACGAGGCGCTCGTCACGTTTGATGACGTCGTGGCGGAGGATCGGCTCGATGACGTCCTGACGATTCTCAGCGAAACAAAGTGGTAAGTGTCGTGTCGCCGTCGTGTTAACCGCCTAACTCGAAACAAAAGGCAGCTGTAAATAGGTCAAAGGTTAGCTCAGCGAGCCACACCGCATTGCCGAGAGTGCAACAGTCGTTAGTAGCTGCTTTTTGTTTCGAGTTAGGCGGTTAACACATCGAGTTTGCTGGCAACAGAATGGAAAATCGTGTTGTACGTTTTAGTCTGTATAGATCTCCGGATTGCGGGTGTATACGAGGTAACGATTTCGCACAATGCTAGGCGAATGTACTGTGTACGATTTGAGCTCAAGTTGGTTGAGTAATGCGTAGTAAATCGTAGGTATTCTAAGGCTAGTAAATGACGAATTTCCCTTGTTTATTGAAGTCACACGTACTCCTTCCCTATTATCTACTTCTGATATCTATATATATATGTATAAATTTATATAATCTATGTTATATTGTGTTCTAACCAATGCTATGTCTGGATGTTTATTGTCGCAGGGACGACCCTATCAACATTGTGAGGAACACCAGGAACGAGCTGTGTGAGATGTTAGGTGTTCCCACGCCAAAGCCCATCGCGAGACCTGTGTAACCAGCACACGATCACAGCACGCAGTTTGTTTGCAAATACCGACTGTATACCTACCGTGTGTGTTGCAGACCAGTTGTGATGACGGCCGTTACTGTTATATTCATTTCACCGTTGATTGGTGCTTTTTACATTGTTTTAGCTAAATGTGTGCCGAATTCCATCTATATAAAGATCGAAGCTTGCGTGCATGTTAGAGATCTCGTTTGTATTTGGTTGTTATTGTAACTTATGTAATTTTTGATAATCACACTGCATCTGAAGATAGTTTTGAGCACATTAGTTGCTTGTGTTCATATTGAAAAATTTAAAGAATGAAATAAGAAAGACATTGTGAAAAGGAGAAATATTGAATTTGCCATTTAAAATTACTTCATCCTTTTATCTAGCATATTAAATAGCAAAAGATTTTCCACTGCGACATAATAATTGATAAGTTTATACATGTATTAATTTCCATGGTTAGTAAATAAAATAAAATGTCATTAAATTTAATGTTATCTTTAAAGCCATTTGACATGAGAATTACTCATTAGATTAAAATTGTATGACCCTTTGTTGCGTGTATGATTTGTTAAATAAATATATCCATGCATTTATATTATTATTATATTATTAAATCTTTATTGCATGAATTCAGATACAAATACATGTACTGACGACAGTTTTTTTCATGGAGAAAAAATCTGATAAAAGCAATAGTGTTGAGTAGTTAAAATGATAAAATTTCTGACGGATACAGTACCGCACAATTACGATGCTATACAACATGAAGAACAAATATATACAAAAAAAAAACGTCAGCAGAGTCTATACAAGTGATTAAGGTACACCTTAACGTCATTTTTCCACTCATACGTACACCATTATATACATATTACACAAACTAACGCACACATATATATACACACTTATATTTATATAAATATGGACATACTGATAAATGCAAGTGTTGAGTATAGTTAAAATGATAAATTTTCTGAGTGATACAGTGCATACAACATAAAGAAAAAATTGAAACCAAGAAAAAAACCTTCAGCAAAGTCTGTACAAGTATAGTGAAAGACGACATGAAGAAAAAATAGATGGTACCAGAAAAAAAACTTCAGTATAGAGTCTTTACAAGCAAAGTGCAAATACCATTTTGACACTCATAAGAAATTCATTATTATTATGAACTTGCGTTGTTGATTGCAGTATAAACTGTGAGTTGTTGTCCGAATTAATTATTAATTTTTAGTTAATTGGATGAAAAACTTCCAAATTTAATTGCAGTAATAATAACAATTAATAGTTATGTGTATTCATGCCATTGTACTACTACTTGTGTAGAAGCTACTATAAATACCATTATTTGGCATCACTTTATTTGGCACCCTTCTCCCCCATCGACCCAGGCTTCGATCCCCATCTCTCGCCCCAGATACAATAGAACACTAATATATAGTGTATATAATTATATAGTATATTATATAAGTAATATAATATAAGTAAGTATAGTGCATATAATTATATAGTTATATGTATAGTGTGTGGCGCCCCCTCTAAAAAAAATGCACCAAGTAAAGTCCACGGCGCTGGCGTCGCCCGCCTCGAATATGGCGGACTCCAGGACAACAAGAAAAGTGTTACAGCTGAATGAAATTTTTATTAAAGAAGAAATAAGTGCGAAATTAAAACAAGTAGGTTTTTATCTCGGCTTTCATGTTGAGTGTTGCGTTTAGTCGGTTTCTCGAATATTATTATAGTTGGAAACTCGCTGTTACTGTTAGTCAATAGTGTTATTTTATCATAACAATAATGTCAATATTAATATTTATGTTTGTTGTGTATAGTTACAGTATAGGCCTACAGACTAAGACTCAAGAGTCAGACACTTCACTTAGGCTGAGAGGGTCTATGTCCCCCGGGGTACAGCCGGAACGTACCCTGGGTACGGTCCGGTATACCGAAACGTACCCTGGTACTATCTAATATGCCGGACCGTATCTCGCCTACTCCACTAACGAGTCGTAGGGAGTCGCCTACGCCTACTCCCTAACCCGAACCCGAACCCTAATCCTAACCCTATCCCTAACCCTAACTCTAAATCCTACCTAACCATATATCAAATAAGTGACCACGGGACGTTCCGCTATACCCGACGCCGGTCCGCAGGGTACGTTGGCCCAGTACCCTGGGTAGCATAGCACCTATTGAGCTTCACTTTAGTTAGTTATCAGTAATATATCTATACTATGCACTTATACTATAGTAGCTAGGAATCAGGGTAATCCCTTTTAACACGCTTCACGCCGGAAACACGAGTATAACTCGTCGACCTGCAACGCACGACACGAGAACACCGGAGTATACTCGTCGGCAGAAAAAAAATGTAAAAAAAAAAAATTATTTGGAACGTTTACTTATGTTCTCCTATAGATGGCAGGCGGCTATACGCCCTTAGCCAATTCAATAGCCGTCACTAGTAGTACCCAGCTAGTAGATGACATCAATTTATACAATACAGTTGACTTGTTGTTTGGAACGTTATTTTGGGCAGTTTTTAGGACTGGCGGTAATGTTTTTAAGTTGCAATCTCGCCAAAGGGCCGTTTGACGCCGTGTGTTGCTGAAGTTGTGTTTATGTCTGAAAGTTGGTGTTTGATTGATACATCCGGCGTGATAGATTCCGGTGTTGTTTCTTGATGTCTGCGAGCTTAAGTTTATATCTATATTATACTAGCCACTAATTATAAATAATTTTATAGGCTAGTTAAACCTGCGCAAAAAAACATTTTTTGTAAGTAGGCTGACTAAGCCGGTAACAACGCGAAAATCTCAGCACATGCGCGTAGCGGTGCGCCATTGTGTAACCAGGCTTCGCCTTCGGGCTTAGGGAGTAGATGTTTAGCGACTCCCTAGACTCTTTGTAGCGTGGAGTCTAGAGCGACGTACGGTTCGGCATATTAGATAGTTACCAGGGTACGCTTCCGGTATACCGGCACCGTACCCAGGGGACGTTCCAGCTTTACCCCGAGCGGCGACATAGAACCCTTCTTCAGGCTGGGTTCAGTAATACCGTTTCAATACCTCTGCTGCCAGCTAAAAGCACGTAGGGGCCTCTATTTGCCAAGTATCGCCAAAGAACACTACACATGTTGCATTATACCAAATGAATCAGTAATCCGACTATACTCCACCTTCTTGTAACCATCAGTGCGCTACGCATGCGCTGTGTACTTACGGGGGTGCTACAGCGACTTTTTGCAGACGAATGCAACCAAATTTATGATTCGCCGCATGTTTGCTATCATTTCCGACTGTGACTAAAAGTCCGCACAATGGATGAACAAGCCGAAAAATTAAACGATCTGCCGAGTCCTCATTACAACCACCCCAACATGCCGAGAACATGTCATGCTAAGGTTTTTTAACAAATGGCCCAGACCGTTTACCGTTGACATGCGTTTTCATTTCTGTGTGTTGTAATTGCCGTGAGAGCCATCGTACTATTTCTGTAGTATTCTAGCGAGCTCTTTCCGTTTGGCGTTTCCGTGATCGCAAACATGGCGGGGTAAAGCTGATTGGAAAGTTTCATATGCTGATGAAGTAATTAGCAGCATTAGTATACCTTGAATTAAAGGCCATTAATAGGTCCATTGATTATGCAATATTTAACGAACATGGCTAGGTAACTGGCCTCTTGAGTTTATAAGTACATTACCTATAGCCAAACGTCGTATTAGTTTGTCCAATATCACTGCTAGTTTACTAAGAAATGCTTCGAATTGAAATCGCAGTCAAAAAATCGATTGCGCCCCACTTTCAAAAAGGCGTGCGCGAAGCGCGTGTGTGATACAGATCTTAGAGTGCACGCCGACATTTATCGCACGGCATACTCTGCCGTACCCAATTTGCCCTATCATCAGTGATTTCATCCTTACATTGTGGTTCTTAATTGTGGAGGGTGCATTGTGGTCTTATAATTGCTGGTGGGTAATTGTGGTGGTTTATTACATTATGAAAGGCGGAAACACGTAAATGGTGCCAGAACACACTGAACGAAAACTGACACCACGGACTATCTATAAACGGACAGCCCCAGATAAAACGTTATAATCACTTACCTTGTCATTTTACCTTGTCATTTTTACCTTGTCACGCAGCCGTCCGTGTTATTACGTTCTGCAGTATCTCTGCGCACTGGAGATTATCTCCAAGCTATTAAACCGTTGCAAACCAGCTATTGCAAGCTCTTTGCTTCGCTGGCATGCTGCCGCTCAGCTGGCACGCTAGCATTAACGATAATACAGTGCCGTAACTGCTATACGTAACAGGACGGAGAGGCCCTATGCTAGCTCTGATTGTAATGAACGCTAAAAGATCCACGTACGAATCACGGGCGCTCTACGTGCGATAAGTGAAGTGAGGCTGTGTTTGGGGCCACACTATGCGGGGATCGCTGGCACTACACCACCCACAGACTAAACATGAAAGCAGACGGCCAAACCTTTACTCGCATTACGTATATTCGCTTCACAACGAATACAGCTGTGCTTAAAATTGAGGGACATGTGGGTTACCTGCTTCATTAGTACCCACGCGTTATTTAGTCTTGCTGCCTCAATACCGAGAATACACCCAGAGATTACATTCTACGTAGCTCATTCAGTCGTTATAAGCATCCCGCGGACAAAACAATTCTTCGCTTAAAGCACCCGTAGCCAACATGTGACCGTCACCGAACCCGAAATCGAGCCGCCTTATATTGCTTGGCAAGCAATTTAGCGTTGGCCATCCAGCATTACCAGATTTACGGATTTTCAATTCGACAGGTTTCTTTGTAACTAGCATGATATTGGACATAACTAATACGCGTTTGGCTATAAGGGTATGTACTTATTAAACTACACAATGTGCAGTTACTTCCTAGTATTCGTTAAAATTGACTAATCAATGAGACTATTATGCCCTTAAGACGATGCTTCTTAGTGTTAGAAGCAGGACAACTGTGAGTTAACAGTTCATATTTTAAACAAGGCAAGTCAAAGGGTAATAGAATAGTTTTATTTGAGATATACAGAGTTATTCTCTAGATCTGCGCAGCAGGTGATAGGTTTTGTATGGATAGGTGATCAGGCTGTATAAGACAATCCGTCGCACAGCCTGGTCGGGTACACATCCTATGAATCCTCTCACACTGGCCTCGATCTCGCAAGGTCGGTGAGGCTCACAATGTTCCTCAATGGTTAATAGAGACACCCAAAATTTCCAGCTGTGTTTAGATTTAACAATCCCAATTTCACATTCAATTCAATCACTTTATTTACACTCCTGACATTATATTTTGCGAAAAGTATTACTACGATGCATGTTAAACAAATTCTAATCTACAATCACAGTCGTGTCCTTGCGTTTTTCACAGCTTGAATATAACTTCGACAACCTCTTCCCCCAAATTGACCAACTTTTATTTATCCCGTGACTCGTTGTTAAATAGGACGCGCTGCCTACCGACACACGTTCAATATGACTCCAAATTGCATTGGGGAATGAATTACACAGAATTTTTGCCCGCACAGTATCTCCTACAATTTCATGGGCGAGAACTCCTCGATATATATATATATGATATATATGCATATATTTTGTTATCCTTTTGTCCTTTTCGTAGCATTCTCGAAGATTCTAAAAAAGATGTCAGCAGATGACGGAGAGGAAATGCTGGTGGTATGCAACTAGTTCGCCAGGAAAATTGGTCGAATAAAGACATGTGAGCAGGCATTCGGGCCGAGAAAACTTGCCAAAAATTTTACGGCAGAACACCATAAACAGAAGTATGAAACAGATAGTGTGATGTTAAATTTTAAGGATATTTATTCAGGCACACGGTATTTCGGCTCCAGGTCCGATCATCACCGGGATATATCTGTACACTGTCAGTGATGACTCCAGTGTGCTACTATGGCATATTTTTATATAATACTTATTTATGTATTTGGTCTTGCCCCGCGGACGTAATGTAATACATACGTGAATATGGCTATAAGAATATCTGCGCATTTCTTATATGTAACATGAAATCACTAGCTTTCATATTTTAATTAATATGTGTACTCGTAATTACGTTATATATTGTATATCATAGTCCTATATTTGGTATAAACCGAAAACGCTTATTGCGCTCGTCTCTTGCGTAATACACTATAGTTAGCTCGTAAGTCTCGCTTTCTTCTTGTAAATAATGAGGAACTAGTAACCCAAAGTTCCGTCAGACACGGATTTCGTATATTGGCCAAATTCTCGATGTTACATTGTCTTCACTTTGTGCTTGCATTTGCCGATCGTATGTAAGAAACGTTAAGATAGGCTGTAATTTATAGTATCTATAGTGTTAAGTCATTGTTTTCATGTGATAGTGGGAAGAATACTGTCAGAACCTGTACTGCATGACGAAAGATTAAGTCTAGTTCTTGTAAAGAAGATGAGACTCGTCGGCTCCCATTTTTGAGAGTCAACATAGCTCTCGGCCACAGTCTCGTAGCGGAGGGACTCTGTGTGATCGCTGCTTATAATCTAAGCGAGGCCCATACGAGAAAAAGTCGCTGGCCATATCAGCGCAAACGGTAAGTAATAAGGAATGGAAAGATCACTTGGTTTAAGCCGACACTACAAGTCACTTCTGCTTCACAGATCAAACGGCTGGGTCATTCCTTGTTACCACTTTGTTGCTTATCCACATATCTTTTCTGACGAACCTGAAATTTGAAGACAACCGCCTCTCTAGTAAAAAAATCAACTGTACTGAACGCCCTAAATCCTGACTGCGTTATCTTTAGTACTCTAAGACCACAGGCGACAAATACAACTCTCAGCAACGAGTTTTGTTCTAAGCTATAGTTACATCCCAACAATTTATCAACCTATTTTGAGCCAGCGAATGGTTTTCGATCACCATTTTTTATGCGTGGGTTGTCGCGCAACGTCAACTAAATTGCATGACAATCACAACATATCTCAGTAAACATATATTGCGAACGTGCCGAATTTGAATGGAATTGTAGTGTGACGTACCTTTTAGTAATATAGTTAGAGATATATAGTGACTAAAAGTCAAGTCAGTTTCTCTCTATGTAGAACTCTTTGGAGTAGCGCTCAAATTAATAGGATTTCTGCCTTGTTTTATATATCTCACAACTGCGAGGCATGCTGTGTTGTGATAATCCTTGAACGCTCGTCTCAGTTATATTTAGACGACGATTGAGTGGCGTTGGCACGTGGTTTTACACGATAGAATTACGTCAGTGGAGCTATATCAGTGTAAATCTTATTGGAGTTGTTTATAGTAGCTATAATGTCTAACTCGCAGACAGAGTAGCGATCGCAGCGTGGCGAGTGGCTTTTCTATATTATGTAGTATAGGTAGGAATTGTAAACGTGCTGGTAGAGCTTAGCGCAGCTTCTAGAGTAGTGTTATATTGAGTGAAAATTGAGAGGATTATATGGATCGACGGGGTCATGTGGAGAACCTAGTACATGTGCGTAGTCGTGCATGTGCTTGTATTTGTATCAGTTTGGTGCGGCGAAAATAGTTTATCAAGAAAAAGATGTGTCTCTGACACCTGTATTCAACTATGTGTGTGGCGTGCCTGGTCTCACCAGTGCTGTGATGCAGGCAGCCTCGATCCCCAGGAACTACCGGGTCCGTGAATGCGCGTGTGAGTACGCAGATGCAGAAGCGGCCATCTCCGTGATGACGCACTGACTCTACAGTGAAGCTGAACCGACCTTCACATCACATGGCTCAATCTAAAGAAGCTTGCTGAGCGGGGCATTAGAGTGCGAGTGAGGTGAAGATTTTTAAAGATGGTAATGAGTACAGCCTGAGAATAGTGGAAGGAATGGGTGCGCCAAGGATTGCAACTGGGTGGATGGATCGGAGTAATGGATGATCATGAATATATTGGCGACATATATGGTTGACTAGCTAGCGAGCGGCTCGTTCTAGAATGTATGGATGGATCGGAGTATGACATGGGCGTTGAGCCGTGGCCTCATGGGAGGATGGGCGGCATGGATGATGGAATGGTGGATATGGTGGGTGGATAGATGGATGGATGGGCGAGTGCGGCTATGGTGGAGGGCGGCCTGCGGTGCGACTTAGTAATGCGCAATGGATGAGAGAGCAACAGCGTACCAGTGGACCATGGGAAATGGACGGATGAGTGGCATTGGCATAGCATGGAGGATGGGCGGATGAGAGAAAGGATACACGGACTTGTGAATGGAGAATTGAGTAAGCATGGTCATAAGAATGGATGAGCAGTGGAGTGACGGACGATGGCCCACGCGTGGATAAGATATTGGGTTGGATGTCGGATGAGCGGGAGAGATGGATGGATGGACAAGAGTGTTTGGTTATGTGATAACGGTACATCTGTTTAGATGGTATGCATGTCATGGTAGATGCCTGTGGCGGTTTTTGAAGCCGATACAAATCGACTGTTTTTTTAGGGCGCGGCGTGCAAATGTAGGACCGTGAGCCATCTCGCCGACAAACACTATTCTCACAATCGCCCCTTAGGTGATCAACGAAATTGACCAGAGGACAGCTCTGCGCTGCAAACCACCCATGGAGACTACCACCCGATGCTACGCGGTCCCCATAATATAAATCTAGCATTTGTCGCTAACGCCGGTCAATAACCGCAGGTCCACCCCCCAAAGGGTTTTTATGTCCCGCCCCCAGGACTGCTCAATATACGCCCGTTCTCCCATTAATGACAGCGCCCGCGTGGGCCGCGGGGCGAGCCAATGAACGACTGATGCGTTATGATGGTTATGGCGGCAAAAATTGCTCAAAGGGCGGGTCGTTTCATATTCCTCGATGCGTAGACTGTGTACGTGGATGAATGAGTGAGGTTATCGCGCTTCAACAGCCTGCGGTCTCAATGGGATAGGTGATGCATATGCTATGCAGGTGTCACATGTTCTAACTCGCACCTATCGTTAACACCTGTAATCGTTACATCCGTTTCTCTTCTCACCGTTAAAACACTGTACT
>NW_014579735.1:0-784 GCF_000485595.1 Priapulus caudatus
AGGGTTGGGGGGGACGCCTGGGATTTATGTTAGCTTCTCTTAAACCCTGCCAGCCCCCCGAAGTAGTTGTCGCCACACGTACGGGGGGAGGGGAGAGGAGGAGGGGAGGGGAGCGCGAGTGGGAGGGGGAGGGAGAGGACTGGGATGTGGACGTTAGCTTCTCTTACCTGCCGGCGCCCCGATTAGTGACACGACGGGTCGAGCCGCCGGACCGCTGCCGGCGTACAGGGTGTGCAGTTGTAGTCGAATCCTGTAGCAAGATTTATGTCTGCGCGCGGCTGTGCCTCTGTCCTCTCTCTCTATCTCTCGCGCGCTCTCGTCTCTCTCTCTCTCTCTCTCTCTCTCTCTCTCTCTCTCTCTCTCTCTCTCTCTCTCTCTCCCCCTCCCCTCCCTCTCTCTCTCTCTCTCTCTCTCTCTCCCTCACTCACTCACTCACTCGGTCTCTCTGTCTCTCCTCTCTATCTATCTATCTATCTCTCCCTCTTTCTCTGTCTCTCTCTCTCTCTCACTCGCTGTTTTATTCTCTCTCTGTGTCTCTCTCGCTCTGTGTGTCTCTCTCTCTCCCCTTCTCTCTCTCCCCTCCCCCTATCTCTCTTTCTTTCTCCCACTCTTTCTCTCATTCGTTCTAGATTATTTATCCGTCGTCACTCTCTCCTGAGCCCTTAAAAATCGTTTATCTTGGAAAATGGAAGTTATGTTGAAATGAAGTTATAATGGCTTCAGCGTCGTCTAAAACATAAGAAACAACACCAAAACCTCCTTAATCGGAAACCCAATCAATTTT
>NW_014579735.1:5278-6050 GCF_000485595.1 Priapulus caudatus
TCTCTCTCTCTCTCTCTCACTCTCTCTCTCTCTCTCTCTCTCTCTCTCTGTCTGTCTCTGTCTCGCTCCCCCCATGGAACACCTCCTACTTAAAATTTATTGACTGCGTGACGAAACATTTAATTTATAAAATACACCCAGCCGCGTGCGGCATTGCTTTGATGATGCCTTGCTATGCTGCTTAGCTAGGCAGCACTTACGCTTACTGGCTATATACGCTGTGTTTAGCTAGGCTGGGTTTAGCTAGGCAGCACTTAACTAACCTGTGGCTATATACGCTAGATTAAGCTAGGCTGGGTTTAGTTAGGCTAGGTTTAGCTAGGCTGGGTTTAGTTAGGCTAGGTTTAGTAGCTTCAGTAGCAACGTGTGGGTACTGGTAGCACATAGGGGAGGTTGTGTTTAGCTAGGTTTAGCTAGAGTGGGTTTGGCTAGGCTGGGTTTAGCTAGGTTGGGATTAGCTAGGCTAAGTTTAGCTAGGCTGGGTTTAGCTGGGTTTAGCTAGGCTGGGTTTAGCCAGGCTGGATATGGCTAGGCTAGGTTTAGTAGCTTCAGTAGCAACGTGTGGGTACTGGTAGCACATAGGGGAGGGTGGTGGCAGCAACGGGGAGGATGGTGGCAGCACGTGGGGTGGTGGCAGCATGGGGAGGGTGGTGGCAGCAGGGGGAGGTTGTGGCAGCACGAGGGGGTGGTGGCAGCAGGAGGAGGGTGGTGGCAGCAGGGGGAGGGGTGCAGCACGAGGGGTGTGGCAGCAGGGGAGGTGGTGGCAGCAGGG
>NW_014579735.1:7193-12463 GCF_000485595.1 Priapulus caudatus
CGTGTGTGCGTGCGTGCGTGCGTGCGTGCGTGCGTGTGTGTGTGGGTGAGTCCGAGCATGCTTGCTTGTTGTCGCCATCACTGTGAACCAGGAAGCTATCCCAGCCTAGAAGCGCACTAGGGGAGCGGGAGAGATCGACCCCTCACACTGCCTCTGAGTGGAAGAGCGAGAAAGCGGAGAGGAGACAGAGGGACAACCAGGTGGCTAGAGAGGAAGCAGAAAGTTAGATAGAAAGCAAACAGGAGATCATCTAGAGAAGAACCCCTCTGTTCTTGCAAGATGGCGGCGCTCACAGCTCGGATCAGCGCGGTACTGATGGGGATGCTGCGGCACTCCTGATGCGGGCGTAATGGCTTTACTGAGTGGGATGTGGAGGAGGAGAGGGGGATTGAGTGGTCAGAGATGTGGATTAGTGTAGCGATAATTACGTAATGAAGACGGGCTAATGAAGGGTACTTGTTAGCGGTAACGTGTCGCAAAGCCGCTCCACGTGTGTGTGTGTGTGTGTGCGTGCGTGCGTGCGTGCGTGCGTGCGTGCGTGCGTGTGCGCGCGTGCGTGTGCGCGCGCGCNTGTGCGTGTGCGTGTGCGTGTACGTGCGTGCGTGCGTGCGTGCGTGCGTGCGTGCGTGCGTGCGTGCGTGCGTGCGTGCGTGCGTGCGTGCGTGCGTGCGTGCGTGTGTGTGTGCGTGTGTGTGTGTGTTTGTGTGCCGCATCTGTTGCTGATACTGATGCTGCTGCTGCGTGTGTCGGCGCCACATGCCTGTACACCTAAATGTCTCCTTACCTGCGTGCCTGCCTGCCTGCCTGCCTGCCTGCCTGCCTGCCTCGTCTGCCTGCCTGCTCTGCCTGCCTGCCTGCCGCTGCTGCTGCCACCCTGCCTGCCTGTCTAACTGCCTGCCTGCCTGATGGCTGCGATGCATGCATGCCTGGGCCTCCTACCTCCCTGCCTTGTCTACCTGCTGCACTACCTGCCTGTCATGCTCTGCGTTGCCTGCCTACTTCCTGCTGCCGGCAATCCTGCCTGCTGTCCGTTCTCGGCAACTTGGGAGGCGGCAACAGAAGCTGAAGCAGTAACGATGAGCATTTTATCATCTCCATCCTCCCGCCGCCCCCGCCAGCGTGAGGAGAGAGAGAGAGAGGAGAGAGAGCGAGAGAGAGAGAGAGAGAGAGAGAGAGAGAGAGAAGATGAGGAGATGGAGAGAGAGAGAGACGAGAGAGAGAGAGGAGAGAGAGAGGAGAGAGAGAGAGAGAGAGACGACGGAGAGACGAGAGAGAGAAGAGGAGAGAAGAAAGAGAGAGAGGAGAGAGAGAGAGAGAGAGAAGAGACGAGAGAGAGCAGAGAGAGAGAGAGACAGAGAGAGAGAGAGAGAGAGAGAGAGAGAGAGAGAGAAGAGAGAGAGAGGAGAAGAGAGAGAGAAGAGAGAGAGAGAGAGAGAGAGAGAGAAGAGCGAAGAGAGAGAGAGGGCGCGGGGGGAGAGAGAGAGAGAGAGAGAGAGAGAGAGACCGAAAGAGAGAGAGAGAGAGAGTTGCGAGAGAGGAGGGGAGAGGAGAAGAGAAGAGAGTAAAGGAGAGAGAGCGAGAGAGAGAGACAGAGACAGAGCGAGAGAGAGCGAGAGAGAGAGAGAGAGAGAGAGAGAGAGAGAAGAGAGAGAGCGAGAGAGAGAGAACAGAGACAGCAGCGAGAGAAGAGCGAGAGAGAGAGAGAGAGAGAAGAGAGAGAGAGAGAGAGCGAGCAGACGAGAGAGAGAGCGAGAGACGCGAGAGAAGAGAAGAGAGACGAGAGAGAGAGAGAGAGACGAGAGGAGAGAGAGAGAGAGAGAAGAGAGAGTGAGAGTGAAAAAGCATTTTAGAGCGAGAGAAACGACGATTGCTGAGTCGCATACCGCCCGCCACCTCACCGCGTGTGTGTCCCCATAGGGTTAACTCCCTGCTGTGCTGCCTGCTGTTGCTGCTGCTGCTACTGCTGCTGCTTGTTGCTCTGCTGCTCGCTGCTGCTGCTTGGTTGTGGTGGTGGTGGTGGTGGTGCGTGGTGGTGGTGGGCGCGTGGGGGTGTCTAATAACAGGGCTTAACTGCTGCTGGCTGCGCTGCCGCCTGCTGCTGTTGCTGTTTCTCGCGTTGTTGGTGGTTGTGGTAGGTCGGCGTGGGGGTGGTGCTACTGCTGCTGAGCTGGCTGTTGCTCTGCTGGTTGTGGTGGTAGGTGGTGTGGGCGGGTGGGGGTGGTGCTCCACTGCTGTTGCTGCTGTTGTGGTGCGTGGTGCTGAGTGGCGATGGGGGTGGTGCGCGCTGCTGGCTACTGTGGTGTTAATCGTGTGTGTGTGTGTGTGTGTGTGTGTGTGTGTAGTGTGTGTGTGTAGTCGTGTCTGTGGTGTGTGCGGTGCCGGGCGTGCGTGTGTGTGTGTGTGTTGGCTGTGCGTGTGGCGTGCGTGTGTGTGGTGTGTGTGTAGTGTGGTGTGTGCGTGCAGTGTGCGTGCGGCTGTAGTGACGTGCCGTGCGTGCGGCTGTGTGTGTGTGTATACTGTGTGTAGTGCGTGCGCGTGCTTAGTGTGTGATATGGTGTGTCGTGTGTGTGTGTGTGCGTGCGTGGCCTGCGTGGTGTGTGCGTGCGTGCGTGCGTGTGTGTGTGTGTATATGTGTTGTGTGTGTGCGTGCGTGGCGTCGCGTGCGTGCTGCGTGCGGGGCGTGCGCTGCGTCGCGTAGTGTCCTGTGTGTGCTCACGCTGTGTATATATAATACATATTATATATATATATATATATATATCGGATGCTGCTTTCCAACTCACCGCGCCTCGAATTTTTACCATGCCAACAGTTGTCATAGCAACCACACCTCACATTGCCTGTCGCGCTACGGCTACGAGGAGAGATTTGCTGCAGTTTAAGAAGCTGAGGCGTGAAACCTTGACGGAGATGGGGGGGAAGAAGAGGAAGAAGAGGACGAGGAGGAGGAAGGGGAGGACGGGAGGCGAAATTTTTTTCCCACTTGAGTTCCGGACCACAGCCAATCAACGCACTACATTCACTCGACTTCCTCGAAGCAACAATGTAAAATTAATACCCCCTAACCCTAACACTAACTATAATCCAAACATATATATACGAATCATATATTACAAAACACTATCTATGGTGGGTCCGGAACTCAAGTGGGGAAAAAAAATTCGCGGACGGGAGTGGGAGACAATAAGGTGCTGAAGCAATGACGGTGAGGAAGAGGACGAGGAGAAAGGAGAAAGGAGAAAGGAGAAAGGAGAAAGGAGAAAGGAGAAAGGAGAAAGGAGAAAGGAGAAAGGAGGATGAGGGGAGGGGTGGGCGGAAAATGCGGGCGGCAGTAGGGTGATGATAATGCCGATGATGATGACGACGACGACGACGACGATAACGACGACGATAACGATGATGATGATGATGATGATGACGACGACGATGATGATGATGATGGTGGTGGCCCTCCCCCCGCCCTCCGGCTTCGCCTCCTCCACTCGTGTTTCCTCTCCCGCGTGACCACCTGATAAAAAAAACCTCCTGCAATTAATTAATTTTTGGCCGAAAATCAGCGAGGAAAAATATACGACAGTATGAGCGGAGATTAAATAATAAACCGAGCACGAAGAAGAATGAGCAGCAAAAGAGAAGAGGAAGAAGAAAAGGAGAAAAATGTCGTGCCCAGGCTATTGCATATCGGCAATAATCTATAATCTCTTCGGATATCTTCATGAGCAAATTTGCGCGCGTTCAATCTTTGGCTCGAGCGAACAAACACAATTCAGATACGGGGGGCGATTGAGTGTGCTCAGGCGAAGCTATTAACATCGCACAAACAAGCCAAGCCTCTGTGCAGCGACAACAGCAGCAGGCAGCAAGAACAACAACAATAGTATATCTCCACACATCATCGTCTTTCATCATCATCATCGCGATCCGTTCGTCGTGTCGTCGGTCCGTCGTCGTCGTCGTCGTCGTCATCATCATCATCATCATCGTCAACAAGAGCGGAACAGCAGGCAAGGCAGCAGCAGCGAACAACAACACATCTTCAGGCCGGCAGCAGAGGATAGCAGAGGTGGTAGCAACAGCAATAGAACACATCATCATCATACTATCATCACATCACCCACCACAACCCACACACCACCCACACCATCATCCATTCATCCAAATTATCATCATGATCATATCATCATCACTCACCACATCCGGCAGCCAGCATCATCCTCACCATCATCATCATCAGCACCACCACCATTATCACCCAACCGCCATCACCATCACATCATCATCATCATCAATCATCATCATCATCATCACCGACATCGCACAACACCAGCATATATCACCCATCATCATCATCACACCACCACCATTATCACAGCAGAAGCAACAGCCCGCCCAGCGACCAGGAGCACTGGTGGTGAACTGAAGCAAAAGGCAGCCTCACTCTTTGGCTCTCACTCAGAGTCAGCTATGATAGTGAGGGGGTGGGGGGGGGGGGCGTGCTGGCGCCGCCTGAAATCATGGACTGGCGAGGTTAAAAGTGATTTGAATGGCTATCGCGGATAAAACGCCCTGTCCTTGTTTTATGTAACACGAAACGTCATCGGCAAATGTATTGTTTTTGGTGACAGTATGTTGACACAGCGCACGGCGCGTTGCTCGCTGTGCAGATGACGATTACGTTACGAGGGGGGGGACGACGACGACGACGACGATGACGGACAACGATTGACGATGAGCGCAGTTACACGTGACCGATGGAAGAGCGGGGAGGAGAAAGGGATGGCTTGGAAAGAGGGATAGGGAGGGGGAGGGCGGAAGGATTGGCTTGGGGAAAGGGAGGGGTTGTGGGGGCAGATGAGGAGGGCTAGGAGGTGGCTGGAGGGAGGGTAGGGGGTGTGTGGGGGAGAGGGCTAAGGGTGTGTGGGGAGGAACGAGGAGCAGGAGGGTGGGCTTGAGGGGGGTAGGGGTGTGTGGGGGGAGGAAAGGGTAGGTAGGTGGGGTGAGGCAGAGGGTAGAGGGGTGTGTGGGGGAGGCGTAGGGTGTGTGTGGGGAGGGAGGGGAAGGAGTGGCTTGGGGAAAGGGGAGGGGAGGGTGTGTGGGGGAGGTGAGGGTAGGCGCTTGTGTGGGGAGGAGTAGGGGGTGTGTGGGGAAGAGGGTGTGTGGGGGAGGGGAGGGGGAAGGGGAAGGGGTAAGGGGGTGGCTTGGGAGGGGGATTGGGAGGGGGAGGGTGTGCTGTGGGGAGGGGAAGGGTAGGTGGGGTGTTGTGTGGGTAA
>NW_014579735.1:14993-17493 GCF_000485595.1 Priapulus caudatus
AGGGAGGAGGGGAGAGGGTGAGAGAGAGCGAGAGAGAGAGAGGGAGAGAGATAGCAGAGGGGCGAGAGCAGAGAGAGAGATGAGGAGAGAGATATAAGAGGGAGGAGGGTGAGAAGAGAGGAGGGGATGAGAAGAGGATAGAGAGAGGGGACTCGGAGAGAAGGAGAGAAGAGACGAGAGAGATGAGAGAGAGAGAGGTCGAGAGAAGAGATGGGAAGAGAGGCAGAGAGAGGGGCGGAGAGAGAGAGAGATGAGAGAGAGAGAGATGAGAGCAGAGGGAGATGAGAGATAGAGTCAGGCGGGACGGGAGACGAGAGAACGATGAGAGAGAGAGAGAGAGGGAGAGAGAGTAGAGAGGGTAGGGAGTGCATGCACATCCTGTAGTTTATATGAAATGACTTAACGCAGCTGTTGTCTCAGCAAGGTTATAAAGTGGTTTGAATTCATGTAGCAATATTTTTTTATAAGTCTGCAATTTATTACTCATAATGACGAATGCATGGCGGCCGCTTTCATCCGTCATCCTCATCATTCGGTCATCATCGTTCATAATTCATCATCTGTCATCATCTATTCATCAATCGTCCTTTGCTTCATCATTCATCACTCATCATCATATCATCATCCATATCATCCTCGATCATCTCATCGCCTCTATCATTATCATTCATAGAACCCCACCTACCTTCATCATTTGCATCATCATCGGTTCGTCGTTCATCATCTCATCTCGTCATCGTTGTTATCATCATTCGTTATCGTTCGTCGCGTCGTTCTGCGTGCTGGCGGTCGTCATCATCAATCGTCACCATCACCATCATCATTCATCTCATCTACTCTTATCATTTATCAATCTTCAACAACCCCATTCATCATCATGTCATCGTTCGTCGTCAGTCATTCATCATCGTCATCGTTGTTATCATCATCGTCATCGTCGTCACGTCGTCTGTACGTCGTCGTCATCATCATCGTCATCTCATTCATCATTCATCATCTTTCCATCATCATTATCATCGTCTCATCATCATCATCTCTCATCACCTCTATTCATTATCATCATTAACAGGGAGGGGGTCGAAATAAATGATAAAAGCTCGTGTAATCGAAGGTGTTTTGCGGTCGTCCCCGGTGATCATCACCATGGTAACGAAGCCGCGTCTGCCGTCGCGGGATGCTGGGGATGCGGGGGATGCTGAGGATGCAGGGATGCGGGGAAGGCTGAGGATGCAGGGATGCAGGGATGCTGGGGGGATGCTGGGATGCTGGGGGAGCGCCGCGGCTGCACGCACGCGCGTGACGGCCAAGGTGAAGTTCATGTAGGCCAGCGAGAAAACACGGTGCTCATTAGAGCCTGTTTGTATACCCACGCACTCACGCACACACACAAGCACGCACTCACGCACGCACGTACGCACGCACTCACGCACGCACACCCACGCACGCACGCAAGCACGCACGCAAGCACTCACGCACGCGCACCCACGCACGCACGCAAGCACTCACGCACTCACGCACGCGCACCCACGCAGGCACACGCACGCACTCACGCAGGCGCGCGCGCACACACACACACACACACCAGCACATTGGTATACACCGTGACCTAACAGCCAGACCCCTAAACCGTACATTAAGCTCTATGGAGCGTTTTGTCGTCATTAAGCCTTAAGTACTTTATGATGCGATGACGCCCTTTACTGCCAGCAGCCCACGCACGCAGGCCGCCAGTAAAACATTTCTGATTGGTCGTAACTTGAAACGACGCGTGACAGCGCGCCGCCAATAGAAATAATTTCGTGCGACCGGCGTATTTTTATTGTCAATTTATTGTGTCGGAATTCAGGTTCGTAAATGTGTTGTTGCTAGGAGATGAATTCGTGGCAATATTTGATAATTTATTCGGTCATCAGTAATATTCTACGACTATATAATATATACACAAGCGTGCGTAACGAATGCGATCACAGTTTTCTAAGTCCTGACTCCGAAAATATCTTGTGAAATGTTTGTAAAACACATCGTGAAGTTATAGTTACGAGTAATGTTAAGACTAATTTTATTTCTCGGATATATATTTTACGCGTGGATTGTCACGTTGTAATTTAGCATTAGTAGGAGGTGGCTGGGGGCGTAGCAGAATGCAAGCCAACACTGAAGATGATGCTGCTGCTGCTGCTGTTGCTGCTGCTGCTGGTGGTGCTGCTGCTGAGCTGATGCGGCTGACTGATGATTGGATGATGCGATGCCTGCTGCTGAGTACTTCTGAGAGAGGTGAGGGTGACGCATGGAGTGAAGAGCTGTGAAGTAGGTGTGTGCGGTGTGTGTTGTATGTGTGTGTGTTGTGTGTGGTGTGTATGTATGAATGTGTGTATGTGTGTAGTGGTGTGTGTGTGTGCGTGCGTGCGTAGCGATGCAGTGCGCTGCGGTGCCGTGCGTGCCTGTGCGTGCGGTGTGTGTGGTGTGCGTGCGATGCTGCGCGCGCGCGCGTGGTGTGCTT
>NW_014579735.1:21669-22553 GCF_000485595.1 Priapulus caudatus
CTACTGCTGCTGCTACTGCGCGCTGCTGCTGCTGCTGCTGCTACTGTTGCTGCTACTGCTACTGCTGCTGCTGCTACTACTACTGCTGCTGTCGCTGCTGTTACTGCTGCTGCTGCTGCTGCTGCTGCTGCGAGCGTAAACTCGTTCTAGTCGCTATGAGGGAGTAATCGTAAGTCAGCGAGGGGAGCCAGCAGCGATGCAAGCATTAACGTATCATCAGCATCATCATTGATGAAGCCATGATACTAGATGAAGCCATGCTAGCATCCTCACACGATCACGCGACATCATGATCACCGTGGCAGCAGAGCGTGAAGCCGCTACGCTAGCGCTAATCTATGGCTCATTAATCTATCAATCAGTCATCAATTACTAATCAGTTGCTCGTCAATTGGTGATTAATCAGTCATCAATCACTCATCAATTGCTAATCACTTGCATGTCAATTGCTCATCGATCAGTCATTGATCATTAATCAATTGCCTGTCAATTTTTTATTAATCAGTCATCAATTAGGGGCCTACTCATTAAGTGCTAATCAAGTGATCTTCAATCACTTATCAATCATAACTTATTAGTCATAAATCAGTCCTCAATTGCTAATAAAACACTAACAAATTGCTCATCAATTGCTAATTGATTTCTCATTAATTGAATTCCTGATCAATTGTTTATCAGTCGCACATCAATCCTTCATCAATAGATCACGATCAGTTGTTAATCGTTCACCAATCAATAATCAATTGTCATTAATCATGGAGGGAAAGGGAGAGATGGACAGGGGAGGAGGATGGGAGAGCGAGAGAGCGCGAAAGAGAGAGCGAGAGAGAAGGCTAGAGAGAGAGAGAAGAGAGAGAGAGAGAGAGAGAGAGAGAGAGAGAGAG
>NW_014579735.1:23478-26864 GCF_000485595.1 Priapulus caudatus
TCATCCCACCTCCTGTCTCTCTCCCCCTCCCCTCTCTCTCTCTCGTCTCTCGTTCTCCTCCTCCCCCTCTCTCTCCCCCTTCGCTTCTCTCTCCCCTCGCCCTCCGCCTCTCCCACCCTCTCTCTCGTCCTCCTCCTCCTCCCCCGCTCTGTCACGTTATAAGTCGCACTCTTCACTCTAATTGCCCGCAGATCGAGATCGTTGCAAATCAGAGGCGAAATTACCGCGCTCGCGCGTTCGTTTGCCGCTAGCAGACGCGAACTAACGCTGTAATCGATCGTGCTCCATCGTGCGGGCTCTCGTAAACGCCACTTTCGCGCGTGCTGATTTTTCTCTTTCGCTATCTCTCAGGTTTGCGATAAAAAAAACACCGTCGAAGATTTTTTTGTCGGTACTCGAGAATTTGCGAAAAAAGATGTAAGAATGAACTGGCGCGGTTTTGCGCGGCCGAGAGCTCATTTTCGCGCGAGAGCGGTTTCTCTCTCGCTCTCTCGCACGGTCCGATGTGTTCCCAGATACGCTTGGACAAATTTGCGTCGGAATGCGTGAATAATTGCTGATCAGATGAAGCGAAAAATCTCCACGCTATCTGCGTGCC
This sequence comes from Priapulus caudatus, assembly GCF_000485595.1. NCBI lineage: Eukaryota > Metazoa > Priapulida > Priapulimorpha > Priapulimorphida > Priapulidae > Priapulus > Priapulus caudatus. Next base: position 24,077 of record NW_014579735.1, read on the forward strand.
GTTTTGCAAAGCGCTGCTGCTTGGTGTGTGCAGCTGGCTGCGCTGGTGCTGGTGCTGCGCTGCTGCGTTGGTTCGCTCCCGTCCCGCTACTGCTGCTGGCGGTGGTGGTGGGTGCTGCTGGCGCTGCCTAGCTCGCTGCTGCTCGCTGGATGGTGGCTGCTGCTGCTGTGCTGGCTGCTGGCGCTGCTGCTGGCTGTTGTGTCTGGCTGCGTGGTGCTGCTGGTGGCTGGTGCTCGCTGCTGGGGATGGTGGTGCTGCTGACTGGACTGCTACGCTGCTGCTGGTGGTGGTGCTGCTGCTGCTGTGTGCTGCTGCTGCTGGTGGTATGCCGCTGCTGGCTGCTGGTGGTGGGTGCTGCGCGGTGGTGTGCTGCGCTGCTGGGGCTGGAGGTGGGCTGCTGCTGCTTGCTGCTGCTGGTCGGGTGGTGGTGCTGCCTGCTGGTGGTGGTGCTGCTGCTGTGTGGTGCGCGCTGCTGCTGGTGTTGGTGTGGTGGTGCGCTTGCTGCTTCTGCTGCTCGATGCTGCTGCTGCTGCGGCTGCTGCTGGTGTGAGTCCTGCTGCTGCTTCTGCTGCTGACTGGCTTGCTGCTGCGGCTGCTGCTTGTGGTGGTGCTGCTGGCCTGCTGCTGGTGGTGGGGTGGTTGCTGGCTGCTGCTGCTGCTGCTGCTGCTGCTACTGCTGCTGCTGCTGCCTGGTCGGGGGGGGGGTGCTGCATGGTGTCGGCGGTGCTCGCTGGCGCTGGTGTTGGTGGTTGCGTGATGGATGCTGCTGCTGCTGCTACTGTGCTGCTACTGGCTGCTGCTGCTCTGCTGCTGCTGCTGCTGCTAAGCTAAACTACCTACTAGCTACTACTATCTACTGACTACTGACTACTACTATACTGACTGACTACCTACTACTACTACTCTGACTGACTACTACCGCTGGCTGGCTGCACTACAGTGACGTTATTACTACTTGCTATTGCTGCTGCTGCTGCTTGCTGATGATGATGATTGATGATGAATGGTTGCTGCTTGCCTGCTGACAATGATGATTATGATGTTGCTGGCTGCTGCTGGTCATGGAATTATGATGATGATCCTTGTATTAAACGCCGTCTTTTGTTCCCCGCTTTCTCTTCCGCAGGACCAAGTGGAGTCATTTTTATAGTCATATTTACTATTGAGGCCGTCATGAAGATGGTGGCGTACGGATTCCTGTGCCATCCTGGTGCATACCTGCGAAATGGCTGGAAATATACCGACCTTTATGCATAGTTTACTATAGGCGTAGTACTATGGGAATGGGTAAGCGGGAGAACGAGGTGCGAAGGGAAGGGAGAGAGAGAGAGAGAAGGGAGAAGGAGAGAGAGAGAGAGAGAGAGAGAGAGAGAGAGAGAGAGAGAGAGAGAGAGAGAGAGAGAGAGAGAGAGAGAAGACGAGAGAGAGAGAGAGAGAGAGAGAGAGAGAGAGAGAGGAGAAAAGGAGAGAGAGAGAGATGAGAGAGAGAGAGAGAGAGAGAGAAGAGAGAGATGAGAGAGGAGAACGAGAGAGAGAGAGAGAGAACGAGAAGAGAGAGAGAGAGAGAAGAGAGAAGAGAGAGAGAGAGAGCGAGAGAAGAGAGACAGAGAGAGAGAGAGGGAAGAGAAAGAGAGAAGAGAGAGAGAGAGAGAGAGAGAGAGAGAGAGAGAGAGTTAGGGAGACAAGAGAGAGAGGAGAGAAGAGAGGAGAGAGAGAGAGAGGAAGAGAAAAAGAGAAGAGGGAGAGGAGAGAGAGAGAGAGGAGAGAGAGAGAGATTAGAGAGAAGAGAGAGAGAGAGAGCAGAGGGAGAGACGGAGAGAGAGAAGGAGAGAGCAAGAGAGAGAAGAGAGAGAGAGAGAGAGAGAGAGAGAGAGAGAGAGAGGAGCGAGAGAGAGACGAGAGGGAGAGAGAGAGAGAGAGGAGAGGAGAGAGAGAGAGAGAGAGGACAGAAGAGAGAAGAGAAGAGAGAAGGAGAAGAGCAGAGAGAGGAGAGAGTGAGAGAGGACGAGAAGAGAGAAAGAGTAGAGGTGAGAAGAGAGCAGAGCAGAGAGAGAGAGTGAGGAGAGAGCAGATGATGAAGAGAGAGAGAGCGAGAGCGAGATGAGAGAGAGAGAGCGAGAGAGTAGAGAAGAGGAGAGAAGAGAAGAGAAGAGAGAGAGAGAGAGAGAGAGAGAGAAGAGAGAGAGGAGGAGAGGAAGAAGAGAGAGAGAGAGAGAGAGAAAAGAGAGAGAGAGAGAGAGAGAGAAGGAAGAGAAGAAGAAGAGAGAGCAGAGAAGGAGAGAGCCAGAGAGGAGGGAGAGAGGGGGAGGGGAGAGAGAAGGCAGGGGGAGAGATAGGTGAGGGGGAGAGAGGGGGAAAGAGGGGGAGGGGGAAAGGGGACGGGAATGAAAAAGGGTGAGAAAAAAAAAAGAATGAGAAAGGGAGGTGAGAGGGGAAGGGGAGCGGAAGAGTGTCGAAGGGAAAGAAATGAGAGGAGAACTGTAGGGAAGGGGGGACGGCAGGGGAGGGAAGGGAAGGAAAGGGGAAGGGAAGGGCAAGGAAGGGGAATATGAAAATTCAAATGGAGGGGAAGAAGCAAGCAAGCGTACAATAGGTGGCTCGCATGCAGTTATTCACTCGCACCTTATATTGTGAACGTACAGCACGAGATATAATACGATATGCGAGCATACAATAAATAACAAGCGTGATGTAAAAGAGCATACATATACAGCGCGCACAATGTCGCTCTAATCACTCTCTCTCTCTCTCTCTCTCTCTCTCTCTCTCTCTCTCTCTCTCTCTCTCT
>NW_014579736.1:0-1105 GCF_000485595.1 Priapulus caudatus
GCACCCGAGGGATTCGAGACGCGCAAGGCTAAAGGTGAGGGAGAGGGGGAGAGGGGGAGAGGGGGGAAGAGTAGCTACCTACTGAGCGATCGTTTGCCCGCACGCGGTCGTGCGACCTTTCCTGCTAGACAGACAAGCAGGAGACGAAGTCTGCACCCGAGGGATTCGAGACGCGCAAGGCTAAAGGTGAGGGAGAGGGGGAGAGGGGGGGAAGGGTAGCTACTAAAGGTGAGGGAGAGGGGGAGAGGGTGATTGTATGTTGATTGTATTGATATTGTTTGTTTGGCCGGAGGGTTCTAGTGATGGGGTGACTGTTTTCATGTTTTTTTAGGAGGATGTGCTTTTATTTTAGGAGAAGGAAAGACTGCCTTGTTTTTTAATAGGAAGCGCCTGTATTTTTAGTAGGGGAGGGCTGCAGACTCCCTTTCTTGTTTCTTAGATCGAGGGGTCTGATTCTTGGTGGTGGGTCAGACTGCTTTTTCTTCCTTAGGGAAACACGTGTTTTTTTGGGAGGGGAGACTGCCTCTTGTTTCTTAAAGGAAAGCGGCGTGTGTTGTCGGAAGGCCGTTAGTATCTTTGGCACGGTGGGTGGGGTACTGCCTCTTGTTTCTTAAAGGAAAGGGGCGCGTTTTTTCGGAAGGCTATTGGTATCTTCGGCACAGCGAGACTGCCTCTTGTTTTTCGGGGGGGGGGGCGGACCATCTGTCACGTTTGCGCGACGTCGTTCTGTTGACAGGTGGCGCTGAGATTGCCGGCCTTAACTACACGCTGCAGGTGTCGCCGTACGACTGCACAGGCTGCGCCGTGTGCGTGGAGAGCTGTCCGGACGACGCCCTCTACATGGCTCCGTACGAGGTAGCGGCGCCCCCTGTCTGACCGTCGCCACGGCATGCCGCCTTCTGCCGCGTCGTTTTCCGTTCCCCCCTTTCAGGTCTCCGCGCTTGGCTATCGTCCGGGTTTCCATTCCCCCTTTCAGGTCTCTGCGCTTGGTGGCTAGCGTCCGGGTTTCCATTCCCCCTTTCAGGTCTCCACGCTTGGCTACCATCCGGGTTTCCACTTCCCCTTTCAGGTCTCCGCACCGAGTCAACGGCATTTTCCACTCCCC
>NW_014579736.1:1376-3660 GCF_000485595.1 Priapulus caudatus
CTAGTCACTAGCTAACTAGTCACTAGCTAGTCACAAGCTGTTTGCTAGCTAGTCATTAGCTAACTAGTCACTAGCTAGTCACAAGCTAACTAGTCACTAGCTAGTCACAAGCTGTTTGCTAGCTAGTCATTATCTAACTAGTCACTAGCTAGTCACAAGCTAACTAGTCACTAGCTAGTCACAAGCTGTTTGCTAGCTAGTCATTATCTAACTAGTCACTAGCTAGTCACTAGCTAACTAGTTGCTAGCTAGTCACAAGCTGTTTGCTAGCTAGTCATTAGCTAACTAGTCACTAGCTAGTCACAAGCTAACTAGTCACTAGCTAGTCACAAGCTGTTTGCTAGCTAGTCATTAGCTAGTCACTAGCTGTTTGCTAACTGTTTGCAAGCTAGACATTAGCTAGCCACTAGCTGTTTGCTAGCTAGTCACTAGCTAGTCACTAGCTATTTGTTAGCTAGTCACCAGCTAGTTACTAGCTGTTTGCTAGTTAGTCATGCACTAGTCACTAGCTAGCTATTCATGCACTAGTCTCTTGCTACTCACTAGCTAGCTTGCTAGCTAAATAGTCAGGCACTAGTCATGCTACACTAGTTACAAGTTATGCACTGCCACTTAATACTTACCGCCAGTACTACCTCTAATTACTACTTGCTTACTTTATAACTGAGTAGCTAGCTATTGGGGCGGTTATGGTAGTGTATAGTGCTTATTTAGATCATATATTAGTGTTTACTGGGGTACACAGACAGATTGTGACTGACAGACAGACTTGTTGACTTGACAGATAGTTCTAGCCATTCAGCGCAGGCGTAGGACGTTTATAAGACGATGCTTAGCAACAAAGCGCTACAAAAAGCCAACGATTTAATTGACTCTAATCGATTTAGCTTGACGAGCTTAGAAACGACATCTACAGGGTGTGCGTGGTTGTCTAACTCAGGGGGTGTGCTGTCAGATGTATCATGAGGCCAAAACAAAATATAGGTGTGGTTACGGTTTCCCGACCGACCCTATTTATTCCCAGCGGCCCTAAACATTTTAATTGTCAATTTTGTTTAAAGTAAAAAATAAAAAAATGAATTGGACAGTTCCTGCTTCAAAAGGCACAAACGCACATCCTTCGGAAATGGTTCGTAAATAAAATTCCCCAAGAAAATAAAATGTTTCCCCTACCTATCTACCCTATTTTTTTGGCATGTAACGGTAACCACACATATATTTTGTTTTGGCCTAAGTAGGGTTGGCTATCATATGAGGTCCTTTCCGGAGATTTGGCTTCAGAAGTCGTGACAGTCTAGCTTTGGAGAAATCGCAACTAAACATGATGTTTCAGACAGTGGGCTGAAGCCGGAAGGGTAGTTAGTATACACCAAATTCCCCCGTTAACGTCGTTGTAGTCTCATTTTATCTGAAAAACCTTAAATGAAACCGTTAAAAAGTTAATAATGCACTTACGTCTATGTTTCAAAAATCTTCTCTTTTTTTTATAAATATTGCAAAAATCCGTTGTTAAGTAAAGGTTTAAAGTTTTTATCGGTACGTTAATTTGTTTTTATAATATAGCCGGCGCCTCAGTGACAGTGACACTTTTTTCTCAATGACATTATATAATGAAAAAACGTTGAATGAAATGACAGAATGAATTAATGAATGAATGTTGGTGTACATAGTACAGTATAGTGCTACGCTTGTTTCTGCTATTCAGTAGCTGAGGCAACAATTGAAAAAATATTTGTTTGCGCTCACCCAACCCAGGCTGAAAAGTTTGGGTAGGTAGGTAGGCTTTTTTTTGAGGGCGGGGGTCTTTTTACAAATTCAGCATGGTGTCTACATGCTCGGGTGTGCTTGTGTGGAGATACCTTTTATGTTGAATGTTTGTTTTGCTTGGTACATATAATGTATTGCCTACAGATTTATATAATGTACAGTGATACAATTTGTAAAAAAAAAAAGAATGGGAAAGATCAATAAACCTTTTTTGAGTCGGCCCCTTTTTGGCGGGTCGGTCGGGTGAGGGCAAACAAACAAACAATATTAACAAACAATTTAGCCTTATATGTAATGGTAGTCGTGGTAGTGTAGATAGTGCAGTAATAGTGTGTTTACTGCTGCTTTGAGCACATGCCTAGCTGCGTCAACGCCTAGCTTTGCTGTGGCTGCCTCTGTCAACGCTGTGTCAACGCCTAGCTTTTTCTCTCTCTTTCTCTCTCTCTCTCTCTCTCTCTCTTTCTCTCTCTCTCTCTTTCTCTCTCTCTCTCTCTCTCTTTCTTTCCCTCTCTCTCTC
>NW_014579736.1:7600-8658 GCF_000485595.1 Priapulus caudatus
GAGAGAGAGAGAGAGAGAGAGAGAGAGAGAGAGAGAGAGAGAGAGAGAGAGCATGAGCAGGGGCAGCGGTGTGAAGAGTAAGATGGTGACTGGCGGGTGATTTTGTGGTGTCATTTTATTGTTTTTATGTCGATTATCTTCCTATTCCTTCCTCCCCTCCTCCCCCTCCTCCTCCTCCTCCTTCTCCTCCCCCTCCTCTTCCTCCTCCTCCTCCTTCATGATTACTCACAGTTCCTCTTCTCTTTCTCTCCAGGTCTCTCTCCTGAGTTGGAGAACATATATGAGCAGCGTGACATGCTGGCTGTACAGAGCCACTGTCAGGTCTCCTCCTGCTCCTCATCTTTCTCTTGCTCCTCCTCCTCCTCCTCCTCCTCCTCCTCCTGCTCCTTCTCATCGCCCTCCTCCTCCTCCTCCTCCTTCTGCTCCTTCTCCTCCTCGTCCTCCTACACCTCTTCTTCTTCTCCTCCTCCTCCTGCTCCGTGTCATCACCCTCCCCTCCTCCTCTTTCTCGTCCTCCTCCTCCTCTGTGGTTACTAACAGTTCCTCCTCTCTTTCTCGCCAGGTCTCTCTGCTGAGTTGGAGAACATATACGAACAGCGTGACATGTTGGATGTACAGAGCCACTGGATCATAGGAGGCGACGGCTGGGCGTACGATATCGGATTCGGAGGCCTGGACCACGTCATGAGCCGAGGAGAAAATGTTAATGTGCTTGTACTGGATACAGAGATGTACTCCAATACTGGTGGACAGGTGAGAGAGAGGGGGAGGAGGGGAGGTAGGAGAGGGGAGGGAAGGATGGGGAGGGAGAGGGGAGGAGGTTAGAACGTCAACGTGTTGGTACTGGATACAGAGATGTACTCCAACACTGGTGGACAGGTGAGAGAGAGGGGGAGGAGGGGATGTGGGGAGGGGAGGGGAGAGGGAGGGAGAGCAGAGATGCCAAGAACGTCAACGTGTTGGTACTGGATACAGAGATGTACTCCAACACTGGTGGACAGGTGAGAGAGAGGGGGAGGAGGGGATGTGGGGAGGGGAGGGGAGAGGGAGGGAGAGCA
>NW_014579736.1:12574-14374 GCF_000485595.1 Priapulus caudatus
AACACACATTAAACATATAAATACATGTACATGTGAACACGCAATAAATATATAAATACATGTACATGCAGGGGTAGAAATTAACGTTTCAACAAGGGAGTCCAACTGACTCCCTGCCCTCAAAAAGAGGGAGTCTGCGGCAAAATGAGGATGTCCGCAGTCTGAGGTTCAAAATTAAAGATATCAACAATAACGCATGTGCTCTTTTGAAGATTCATGCGGTTGCAAGTCTGTCAAATTTTCTTTGGACATTTGCTGAAAAAATACGATAATTTTGCGTGGGAATAATAAGGAGGCCATGCTCTGGAACGAACTAGTTAGTATAGCAGAATTTTCAGGGAGTCACACGTACTCCTGCATATGTCAAATCAGGGAGTCCGACAGTAAATCAGGGAGTATTTGACTCCGGACTCCCGTTAATTTCGCACTCTGCAATTATAATCGCCATTTTAATTTATATTGTTATTATATTTTTTATTTATTATTATTGTAATAGTTTTTTTTTTATCGCCATATTGATTGCCATTCAGTCGGATGATAGGACGATTATTCAACAAAATCCTTGGTTTAAAAAAATCTTAAAATTTTACGCTATCAGTGCATTCGCAAGGTAGCCGGTTGCAAGTTGCTACCCTTGGCCTTACTTATTCGACACATCATGTCATCCCATGAATTCACAAATTTTCATCGTTTTTTTTTCTGAACAAAAAATAGATTATCTAGCTAGAGTTGAGTACTACTTGCTACGTAACGTGTTTACTACAATCGTAGCATATTCATATAAATAATAATATACATAATAATACGTGTAATATAGCAGTAAATTTATATAGCGCTCGTAACGACATTTTAACACGACTGCGATCCCCGCGCGCTTGCTCCGCGACCCCCCTCCCAAAAAAAACATCAAAACTTGCGTCATCGTTTGCTTTTGCTGCCTGCAGAGGGCGCCATCCCGACGTCGACGGACATAATCGCGCCGGCTGGAGCGAAGCAGTTCCCGATGACGAAGAACCAGTTGCTGACTCCGCCCGACTACGATCGCGACATCCGCCATTACGAGTTCGACCTGAGCGGGACCGGCTTGAACTACAGTCTCGGCGACTGTCTCGCCCTCTACCCGCACAACGACCCGGCAGAGGTGAGCCGCCGCAGTGCACGGCGCCACCTGGGGGTGGTGTGCGTCGGGTTTTACGCGTCGTTTCAGTGCGAGTGCGATATGATGTGATTGTGTAACGGTTTTTTTGTTATTGTATGTTATTGTTTATGTCACGCGCACTTATATTAGTGGCGTATTGTTTGTACGTTATGTTGTTTCGTATCTTACCATAACCCTACAACATGTGCCCCCCCCCTTAACTTTAACCAGCTTCTCCAGATTAACAAAGTCGTATCTAACCCTAATGTAACGTACAAATCTTAGAGAAATTAGGGCTTACTCTACGCCTAACCCTACAACTCGCACATACCCTAATAACTCCACACTTCACCCTAACCCTACAACCCAACCTACTCCCTAGCCTTACACCTCACACCTCTTCCTATCCCTATCTCTACACATCACACCTAACCTGCTAACTTAACCCTTTCTTGTCACCATTCTTCTACAGGTAGTAGATCTTAACCCTTTCTTGTCACCATCCTTCTACAGGTAGCAGATCTTAACCCTTTCTTGTCACCATCCTTCTACAGGTAGCAGATCTTAACCCTTTCTTGTCACCATCCTTCTACAGGTAGCAGATCTTAACCCTTTCTTGTCACCTCTGCAGGTAGCAGATCTTAAACCTTTTTTGTCACCAT
>NW_014579736.1:18169-19923 GCF_000485595.1 Priapulus caudatus
GACATTACGTTGACATTACGTTGACACTACGTTGACATTACGTTGACATTACGTTGTAGGTAAGATCAACGCTGCAGGCATCACGATACCGGACTCGCACGCCCCGCCCTTCATCATGGTCGGTCTCGGGACGGGACTCGCTCCCTTCCGCGCTTTCATCCAAGATCGCGAGGTCGCTCGCGTCCGCGGAGAACCCACAGGTACGTCGCCAGGGGGCGCCACTGACGCATACGTGTTTTGACATTCGGTTTGACATTGTTTTTAGGTCGGGCCACAATTTAAAAAAAATATTTGTTTGCCCTCACCCGACCCAGGCTGAAAGGTTTGGGTAGGTAGGTAGGCTTTTTTTTGAGGGTGGGGGTCTTTTTACAAATTCAGCATGGTGTCTACATGCTCGGGTGTGCTTGTGTGGAGATACCTTTTATGTTGAATGTTTGTTTTGCTTGGTACATGTAATGTATTGCCTACAGATTTATATAATGTACAGTGATACAATTTGTAAAAAAAAAAAGATTAATAAAAAATTTTGAGTCGGCCCCTTTTTGGCGGGTCAGTCGGGTGAGAGCAAACAAACAATATTTTTATTATGGCCTCGGGGAGTGAGTAATGGCGTCGTCGTACGTTAGATGTAGAGTTTGTCGCGTGCGTGAACGTCGTTACGCGACGCCGACGAATGATCAAACGTAAAATCCTTAATCACTTGTTTGTGATAATACTGTAATATATTTACCTCCGCCCACGGAGTGGAGGAGGTTATGTGATCACTCTCGTGGAGTGTGTTAGTGTGTCCGCGCGATCGATATTAGCGCGTCAGCGAGCAGCAGCAACGAGCTCTGTTGTTGGCGGAGGTATGCACTCTCTGTGAGTGCCCTCCGTCTAGTCATACATGTGTATGTGTGTGTGTCTATATATGTATATTTGTCCGTATATATACATACGCATGCACGCACGCACGCACACACACACACACACACACACACACATATGATAATGCTGATGTGTTGTTGTGTAGGACCTATGGCTCTGTTCTTCGGTGCTCGCTACAAGGCGACCGACTACACCTATGGTGATGAGCTGGAGGCGTACCATTCCTCAGGTATGCATGTCAGCGTAATTAGCACGCTCGTTACTGATGTAATTAGCACGCTCGTTACAGACTCGCCGTAACGATGCGTCTGTAGCTGCGGCTCGTTATAATTAGAGTGCCTCCTTTTCCTCACCCTCCCCTCTCCTTCCTCCCCCCACCTCCCTCCTCTCTCTCCTCCCCCTTCCTCCTCCCTCAGCCTGGCTGATGGTTATTGTTTTATCTTCGATTTATATTTTATTTTTTAAATATTTTTTTTATTTATTTTTTTGTTGTTGTTTGTTTTCTTTTTTTTTCCCTCTGTGATGATATATGTTTCTCTTGTGCGGCAGGTAAGGGCGTGCTGACGGTGATAGAGAACGCGTTCTCAGCTCCTCCCTCCCCTCCTCCCTCCCCCTCATCCTCCCCTCTCCTACCTCCTTCCTCCCTCCCTCCCTCCTCTCTCCCCCACCTCTCCCTCACCCCTGACTGACGGTGATTGTTTCTCTCTCTCGTGCGGCAGGTAAGGGCGTGCTGACGGTGATAGAGAACGCGTTCTCAGCTCCTCCCTCCCCTCCTCCCTCTCTCTTTCTCTCTCTCTCTCTCTCTCTCTCTCCCTCTCTCTCTCTCTTTTTTTTCTCTCTCTCTCTCTCTCTCTCTCTCTCTCTCTCTCTCTCTCTCGCTCTCTCCC
>NW_014579736.1:19933-22448 GCF_000485595.1 Priapulus caudatus
TCACTTTCTCTTCTCTCTCTCTCTCTCTCTCTCTCTTTTCTCTCTCTCTCTCTCTCTCTCTCTCTCTCTCTCTCGCTCTCTCGCTCTCTCCCTCTCTCTCTTATCTCTATCTATCTATCCATCTATATATCTGTCTCTCTCTCACTCACTCTCTCGATCTCTCCTCTCTATCTGTCTATCTACATCTTTCTATCTCTCTCTTTCTCTCCCTCTCTATCTCTATCTATCGACATCTCTCTATCTCTATGATATATATCTATCTATCTCTTCTAGTTATTTCTCTCTCTCGCTCTCCGCGCTTGAGAGTGGTTGATATATAGATTTTGTCATTGCCAACTTCCATTCCATTAAAATTTAATGGGTGGAAATTCATTTAATAGGAAATGCGATGTAGCCTTTTGACATTCTAGCGCCATCTAGTGTGAATAATAATAGAAAATAATTATTGTAGCGGCAGCCTGATTTGTGCGCCCACCCGGGTCATGAAAGGCGGCGAGATAAGCCTCGTTCACACGAGACCTCGTATTTCTGAAATACCGGATTTGCGAAATACCGTATCTGAGACAAATACGCGGCCGAGCGTTCACACGCTGATTCGCGGCTCCAGAAATACGGTATTTGCGAGCTGCGAGCTGCTTAAGTAACAATCAAGCGAACAATGCGAAATAAACAATGCAATGCGCACCAACTGCCGATATATATATACATAGATTAGTCCGCGCTCGACAGTTCCACTCGCGTTACACTGGAACTATCGAGCGCGGACCAGTCTATAAAATACGCGGCTTCAGCAATACGGTATTTAGCGTTCACACGAGGAAATGCGCGGTCCAAGAGATCCGGTATTTCTCAAGCACGGCAAATTATTCGTGGTCTGGGAAGCCACGTATTTCAACCAATACCGGATCTGTTTAGATACCGTATTTCTTGGACCGCGCATTTTGCCTCGTGTGAATGCTAAATACCGAATTTCTTGCTACATGTAAACGCGAGTTATGTCTCCATATACGATATACGCGGCACGACACGACACAGCCAAAACAGAGCGTCGTTGCGCTGAAAAAAAAACACATTGTGATTTCGTGCATTGTGTCTGAGCGCATTGTGTTCACTCTGGTTCAGTGTTCAGAAATTATGCGTGTGCTCGTTGTCCATTGGCTGATGGTGGCGCGAGCAGAACACGTGATAAAAAACAATCGCGTTGATTGGTTCAACTGTCTTTCTCCGTACACGGCAGCCGGCAAACGTCAAACACGTTTGACTTTCGCCGTCGCCGTGAAACCCGGCCGTGCCGCTGTTGTCATTGTTGCTGCTGTTGTCATTGTTGTCGATATGCCTCCTCAGCACGACGAAATATTCCGAGAATGAAAATGGGAATATTTTTGGAGAGACGTCAAAATATTTTGTTTAGCTTGTAGGCGGCGGCGGTTCACTGCAGGCTGATAATGCCCAACCCTGCATGTTATACTATGTGTCAGTCTGTATATATATATACAGCCCCCTACACACGCCCCCTACACACGCGCGAGATGACTGACTGCTCTCTTGTTTTGTGCGCAGGCAACGTGCCGCCGGCTGTGAGGAAAGCCGTCGCGGAGGCGTTCGTTAAGATGGGCGGGTACAAGATGGAGCAGGCGGAACAGATGATCACCGACATGCAGATCGAAGGCCGCTACAACGTAGAGGCGTGGTAGTCGCCTTTGGGGGGCGCCACCGTCACCGTTGTCGTCGTCGTCGTTTAAACCCCTCCTCCTGCTCTGCTGCTCTCTGTAGGCGTGTGTTATGTAGATATGGCGTGCGCGCGTGCCGGTAGGGGGCGCCACACCGGGCTGGCTGCGTGCGCGCGCCGGTAGAGGGCGCCACGGCGGGCTGGCTGCGTGCGCGTGCCAGTAGGGGGCGCCACGCCGGGCTGCCCGCGTGACGACGACGACGGCGGGATTGTGGTTATTATCATTATTATTAACTGTAAATTTAAGCGAGCGAGCGCGCGCGCGAGAGGGAGCGAGAGCGCGCGCGCGAGAGGGGGAGAGAGAGAGAGAGATAGAGGGGGAGAGAGAGAGAGCGCCGAGAGATAGAGTAGAAGAGAGCAGACGAGAAGGGAGAGAGAGAGAGAGAGACGAGAGAGAGAGAGATGCGCCGAGGAGGAGAGGAAAGAGAGAGAGCGAGAGGGAGGGAGAGCGGGAAACGAGTGTCACTATTGACGGAGATCGCATTGTTGTAGTTAGACACGCGTTTTTCTTTCTCCCGCGACGCAGTCTACAGCGAGACTGACCGCCGCTGCCGACAGACAGAACAAGCGAACGGCGCACGGCTCCTAGAGGGCGCCGGGGTGTTCATGTTGGTTTCGGTGGATATCATTGTGTCGTCGCTATAACCTTTTCCTCGCCCTACCTGCGCGCAGTCGCGCTAGCTCAACAATCAATAAACGTTTATAATCAATTTTATAGCCACGTGAGCGGGCGCCGCGCGCGCAATGCGGACGAGCGCGACCAAAAGCAACCACGCCAGTCGACAC
>NW_014579736.1:23021-23920 GCF_000485595.1 Priapulus caudatus
ACTATCTAACTATCTAACTATCTATCTATCCAGGCCAAAGTCTAAGTCTAAAATCGTCGTTTATTTTGTGTTTTTTTGGTGGTGTTTTGATGTGTGATGATATGCTACTGGTAGGTTCCACGCCTTGGTTGGCATATTGCACGATGCACCTGCAATATTGTATTAACACTGGTTTCTCAAATATCATACATCGTACTTATTATAACTTGAATTCATACGTATCAATAATAATATGTATTACAAGATTAATGTTAATTATGGCTATTATATTATGAGAGGTACGCTTGAAATTAAAAGTAATAATTCTATCTATCTATTTATCTCTCTCTATCTATCTCTCTCTATCTATCTCTCCATCTATCTATCTATCTCTCCATCCATCCATCCATCTAACTATCTATCCATCCATCTATCTAGCTATCTAACTATCTATCTCTCTATCTAACTATATATCTATCTATTTATTTATCTATCTAACTATGTATCTATATATATATCTATCTAACTATGTATTTATTTATCTATCTATCTATCTATCTATCTAACTATATATCTATATATATATGTATCTATATATCTATCTAACTATGTATCTATCCAGGCCAGACTTCACACTAGGGTTTTCTATTATTAATAAAGTGATATTTTGTCATACACATAGTTAGCATACATACGTACTCGGAGATAGCAACTCTCCACGTTGAACACTCAATTTTGGCAAACTACTGTTCTTTATCAAGTGGGGGTCGGATTTATTCCCCCCCTCCGAAAGTTTGAAGGGTTAAAACGGCATATTTTACGTTTAAATGATTGCTTTAATCACTATAATAAGAATAAGACATACATACACCCGCGCGTGCCCATTGCGTACACATACGCGTGCCCATATATATATATAT
>NW_014579736.1:24104-25293 GCF_000485595.1 Priapulus caudatus
TATATATATGCAGATAAATCAGCTCTTCATCTTTTCAATTATTTACATGATTTACTGCGACTGACGCAGCGCTACAGACCAAGTTTTTTTACGACGTCAATTTTTTCGATGATACATTCCCGACAAGTCACTGATTTTTTACCCCGACGGGTCGGTGAAGGTGTACGCCACCCTGACGAGAGATGTAGGCCTACATCCTACCCTCTCTCTGGTGTGTGTATACTAGGTCTCCCTCTCATTTGAAATGTATAAGCTCTTGTGATGGCTCACTCCCCCCTTCCTCTCTTTCTCCCTCTCCCCCTCTCTCTCTTTCTTTCGTACAACAAGAACACAATGTCATCTTCCTCTTCCACAGGCGCTTGCCAAAAAAGGTAAATTCAACAAAAATAATTTAGCCACTGGACGGTGCTGCCACCACACGGCACATGCGTGCAAACAAGCAACGCGAGCGCAGTGTTTACCACGCGCGGCGCCACCGTCGCCGCCAGCGCGTCGGCGAGCGGCGCGACGACACGGCACTGGCCGACGGCAGCACAGCATGGACGACGACATACACAACCATGTGCGTGAGATATCGCGGGAGACGGTCGTCCGCTCGCCCCCGTCCCTCCGTCAGCGCTGCTTGCGTTTCTGCTCGGGTTGGTGTACGTGGTGAGTTATAAATAGTACCGTAAACAAACCAGTGCGCGCTCGCTTCCACTGATTTCTTGGCTACACGCCAGCGATCGCAAACACACACACACACACGCACACGTACGAAAATCGTCTGCGTTGCTGCTGGCAACGGTAACGAGCGTCATTGGTCGCTGCCGCCGCGGATGCCATTGTTGTTGCCGTACTGTCGCCGTTATGTCGTTACGCGGTTTTAGTCCTAAGCTTGGCATAAATAATCGTATATCACACGTCATCCCCGTCATCTTGGTAAGTCATGCGTGATTCACGGCCAGCCAAGGATCAGCGTGCTATTTGCTGTGGTGTTTTATTACTGTATTATGTATACTATACAGTGGTCGAGCAACCGGGAGGATTATTCCTTCATGTTGCTATTGGCAGTATTGCTGCGGACCTTTCCTGCTACACTCAACAGTGTAGATAGAATAATCTAAGTATCTAACCCAACAATAATCGTAAAATCGGCGTTTTAAAATAAAAATAAAGAAAGTTAACAAAGAATCGGTTTCTATCCACT
>NW_014579736.1:26501-29106 GCF_000485595.1 Priapulus caudatus
AGCCCTGTATCGATCTGGTGATCGATCTCAGCCCTGTATCGATCACAGCCCTGTATCGATCCAGTGATCGATCACAGCCCTGTATCAATCCGGTGATCGATCACAGCCCTGTATCGATCTGGTGATCGATCTCAGCCCTGTATCGATCACAGCCCTGTATCTAACCCCCAAACTACCACAGCCCTGTATCTAACCCCCAAACTACCACAGCCCTGTATCGATGCAGTTATCGATCACAGCCCTGTATCGATCCGGTGATCAATCTCAGCCCTGTATCGATCCGGTGATCGATCTANATACACACACACACACACACACACACACACACACACACACACACACACACACGCCGGGGTATCGTACTATTATTTGACTATGTTCACGGACATGCAGTCTTCATTCCTGACAATAACTCCTAACAGAAAGGCAGATCTAATACAGTCAAATACAATACATTAATCCATCATAATGTATATTATCAGGAGTAGATAATCCTATTATCTACTCCTGATATTATACAAAACAATCATATACAAAACAATCATATACAAAACAATCACACAAATGTATGTATATACAATCATCGTACAAACACGCATACACGCAGGAAGGCACGCTTGAACGCACGCACGCACACACTCACACACGCACACACACATATGCACGCACGAAAACACATATGCACGCACGAAAGCACACAAGTACACACGCCGGGGTATCGTACTATTATGATTTGTAGAGCTTCACACATGTATGTAGTTCACGCACATTCTTCATTCATGGCAATAACTCCTAACAGAAAGGCAGATCTAAATACCAAATGTATGTACATCATACATCATCGTACAGACACGCATACACGCAGGAAGGCGCGCTCGAACGCAAGCACGTACACACACACACACACACGCACGTACGGACGCATACACAAACATACACATACGCACGCATGCATACACACATACATACATGACACACACTTGCACGAACAACAAAAAATATATATATCAGGAGCGTATAATGACAATATATTTGTCATTNTCCCAAGCCTGGCGTCTCCCATATATCAGACAGTGACGTCACACCACTAACATTACAGAGTACCTCACGTTCTATGTCACAATAACAATCGACGGGCAGCTCACTGACAAAGTATTGGTGCTCCAGTATAGCGCCGGCGGATTCTCTATAGCCGTCGTTGATGGTGACGACACGGGCGCGATCTACGGCCGCCTGGTACGCTGTTTGCACGTCCTCAGGATGCCACGCCTTTATTTTATACAATAATTCCTTCACAATGCTTGCGTGACCGCCGTCGGCAGCCCACGCCAACACCGTCCTGCCATTGTTACTCTCCTCCACACGCGCTCCTGCTGCTAGTAGCTTCATGACACACGATGTATGACCGCTATAGGCAGCACGCATCAACGCCGTCCCGCCATTCACGGACGCGTGATCTATGTTAGCGCCCGCACGTAATAACGCTGTGAGCGTATCCGTATGACCGCTATTGGCAGCACGCATCAACGCCGTCCAGCCATCATCGTCCGTGTGATCTATGTTAGCGCCCGCATGTAATAACGCGGTGACTGTATCCGTATGACCGCTACTGGCAGCACGCATCAACGCCGTGATGCCAGCATCGTTCGCGTGATCTATGTTAGCGCCCGCACGTAATAACGCTGTGAGCGTATCCGTACGACCGAGAATTGCTGCTGCTAGTAATCTGTCACCTGTGGGGGACGCTGGTAATCTGTCTATTCTCGTGGGTGGTCTCTCGGTCGTCATCCTAACTGGAGTGGATTGATTCTTGTCCATATTGATACACGCTGCGACCGTATCCGTATGACCTCTAGCAGCTGCTAGCATTTCTGCCGTGTAGCCATCATCGGCCGCACGTTCTATGTTAGCGCCTGCACCTAACAACGCTGTGACCGTATCCGTATGACCGCTACCAGCTGCGCTCATTACTGCGGTGCGGCCATCATTGTCCGCGTGTTCTATGTTAGCACCTGCACCTAATAACGCTGTGACCGTATCCGTATGACCGTTATCAGCTGCTCTCATTACTGCGGTGTCGCCATCATTGTCCGCGTGTTCTATGTTAGCACCTGCACCTAATAACGCTGTGACCGTATCCGTATGACCTATAGCAGCTGCAAACATTACTGCGGTCCAGCCATCCACGACGTGTTCTATGTTAGATCCCGCACCTAATAACGATGTGACCGTATCCGTATGACCTCTAGCAGCTGCAAGTATTACAGCGGTCCAGCCATACACGTCCACGTGTTCTATGTTAGCGCCTGCACCTAATAACGCTGTGACTGTATCCGTATGACCTCTATCAGCTGCTGCTAGTAATCTGTCACCTGTGAGGGACGCTGGTAATCTGTCTATTCTCGTCGGTGGTCTCTCGGTCGTCTTCCTATCTGCAGTGGATTGATGGTTGTCCATATTGATAGTAATATATTGTGCTTTTCGATACTTGAAATCTGGAGAAAAAAAACATCTCTTGTAATTAGAAGAAGTTTCAAATTTGTTAGCTTCTCACACTGTAGGCCAGCATGCGGCTGCGTTTGATCACCGAATGCACGTGTGAACA
>NW_014579736.1:29478-29771 GCF_000485595.1 Priapulus caudatus
CCTTTGTCATTATACGCTCCTGATATATATATATATATATATATATATTATATTCACACAAGCACGCACGCACACACGCATATAATCAGGAGTCTATCAATATTGATAGACTCCTGATATAATATATATATATATATAAATTTATAAATAATATACAGGTACATACATAAATTTTAATCGAAAAAATTTACAATTGGATGCACTGGGCGATTTGAAAATGGAATACGTCTAGGTGAATGTCATTCATGTATAAACGTACAGAATATAAAATTGACTTCAATTGTCCTATTAAT
>NW_014579737.1:0-3393 GCF_000485595.1 Priapulus caudatus
ATGATATATAATATAGTTATAATATATAGATTATATATAATAGTTATAATATATAGATTATATATAATAGCTATACTATATAGATGATATATAATAGTTATAATATATAGATTATATATAATAGCTATACTATATAGATGATATATAATAGTTATAATATATAGATGATATATAATATAGTTATAATATATAGATGATATATAATAGTTATAATATATAGATTATATATAATAGTTATACTATATAGATTATATATAATAGTTATACTATATAGATGATATATAATAGCTATACTATATAGATGATATATAATAGTTATAATATATAGATTATATATAATAGTTATACTATATAGATTATATATAATAGTTATACTATATAGATTATATATAATAGTTATAATAAACTATATACACGAGGTTTTTATGGTCGCACAAAAACGCGACTTAATATACGAGATATCGCAAACGCACACACCTGACGACACACGTCTGACGACATGTATACACATTTAGTTTTCATACGCACCTGTCTTTGGCACTTTGCGAGGAGACTTGTTCCCACTGCTTTCGTCGGTGCTATCACTGCTACGACTTTCACTAGTCTGTACTACACGAGTCTGTGTTGGACTGTGATGTGTTGCATTAGCCTTCTTTGGACTAGCCTGTGCTGCNCCCAAACGTTGCATAAATTACTGTGTGATAAGCTAAAAATTATAATTAACACTCTTGTAATATATTGCGTCCGTAATATGTCCCTTCCTTGAAAATTTGAAGAAGAAATATTACGAACGTTACGATGCAGTGAAGTCGTGCCCCGGCCGTATCATTTCGTCACTATTACTATGCCAATGTTCAACGTAGATACAATCTGTTGCTAACATTGATATTGTTGCAGTGCACAACTGCCCGACCTGTTCTCATCATTATAATTTATGATTTACTAATGCATGATCCAGTATGTGCGTTGTTAGACACAAAAAGCAGTTAGCTTATTGTTATGGTCATTATGTATTAACCCTCCAACTCATAACCTAATATCCCTAGTTTAGCATCAATTAGCACAATCGAATCAATTTACACTTAGCACATAGCACAACCTAATAGCACACCTTAATAGCACAACCTATTAGGCAACAATCTAGTTTAGCACATATATCAGGGGCGTGTACAGGGGAGCCCACCGGTGTCCAGGAGAGTCCGGACATAATTTAGAATATATATATAGCAAGCTATATATAATCAGGGGCGTAGCCAGGGTGATTAGCAGGCATTCCGAGAATCCCCTGGATTTGTATCAAAAATGGACATATCTTACTAAAGCATGCAACGAAAATTGTGGGATTTTATTTCGTATAATGTAGAGATTTGGATCCCTCTTGGAAAGGTTGGCAGGTTTGGAATCCCCCTGTTGAAAAGGCTGACTATACCGCCACTGGTATATACTGGGTCCCAAACTATGAGTTAGGATTGAGACAACATAACTCGTACGTCACGCTCATAAATCAAGTCTAATTACAGGTCACCCACTTAGGCCCTGCACTAAAACTGTCAATTATGAAACGTAAATTGGTCACATAAAGCAGCCATA
Source organism: Priapulus caudatus (assembly GCF_000485595.1). NCBI lineage: Eukaryota > Metazoa > Priapulida > Priapulimorpha > Priapulimorphida > Priapulidae > Priapulus > Priapulus caudatus. Next base: position 1,591 of record NW_014579737.1, read on the forward strand.
CCTGCAAACGCGTTTTCCGGCCCCCCCTGCCCAACAACAGGTTAATATACAGTCATACCGGTTACAGTTATTTATATATATGTCAGGACCTGTAGCAGCTTTCTATTGGGGTGGGTTCGTTTTTGCATGTTGGCAATTTTGCCTGGCAGGGGCGTGTAAGATTGTACCAGGGGAGCTCTAACGCTAACCCATAGCGTTGCGGTCACGCGAAGGGGGGGTCTGGGGGCACCTCCCCGAAAATTTTTTAAATTACACCCTCAGATATGGTTTTTCTCGCGCGAGGGGGTCGGAATCCTAGGACCCTGTATCACGCCCCTGCTCGGGCGAAGCGGACCAGGCGAGGGAGCCAAGGACGAGCGGGGGGAGGGTGTGGTAGGGGCTGTGTTAACTGTTCACTCGGCGACCACGATGGAGATTTTTGCAGATTATTACAGTAAATGGCGCGGAGTGGGGCGGGGTCGTTCGAACACCCGAACCCCCCATGGCTACGCGGCCTGATATATATATCTATATATATATATATTTATATTCTATCTGTCTACATGTATCCGAGAGAATGGCTAACAAAAGGACGAAGGTACAGTAGGTGCACAGCGAGATGGGCAGGGTGTGTGGAGCATAAAATATGGACCTAGGAACCTATAGGTGTGTACGCCCATACGTGCATGCAGCTGTGTGCTTGCCCCTAACTCTGCCCCCTGTTGTTACAAATTGTCTCAGTTAGCAAGCATCCCTTCAAGTCTTACTAGCTGTTTACTCATGCAGCCAGTTGTCACCAAATGCTGTAAACCTGTCAACCAAAAACTCACTTCATTCACCTAGAGATGGAAGTTGGAACATTAGTCAATACAATATGCTCCTGCCCCATGCAGTTTTACAATTTAACACTAGTCTATATGTACAGGTGGGCATATATAACCCTACAAATAGAGTTACTGGCAGCATTCCCAGAACTGCATGTATGGGTAGAGTTGGATATCTATTCATGATATTTCATATTTTATGCAGCCATGCCAGTGGGTGTGAGGGGTGTGAATGCACCGTCCATGTCACGACTCCAACACATCTCCATGCAATACGGATTAGACTGCAGTGACGAGGAACTGGGGGCGTATAAAGGTAAATACTGACACATTTATCTTGATCCCATATATATCAATTCTTATATATCACTGATATTGGTGATTCATTGACCATTCTAAGAGCAAGTAAATAAATTTATAATATGAATTATATCTTAGATCAATTCACTTTATCTTATATATCATTATCCTTGGATTATAGTTTCTACATTCCTTGTATCACGAAACCCATCAAATCTGTTGGTATCAAAGAAACTTTTATAAACCACAGATCTATGAATTATTATTGATATTGAGCCACGAAGTTGCATTGATTTGGGACCTCGGAAATATGGGTTTAAATTTGCGTCACAATAAAAATGAGTGATGGGCATATATAGTTACATAATTATATAAACAATGATTTGTGTGGAGTTTCATCAGAATCTTTATGTTGCAGAGAAAATGGTCGAAGTTTTACGGGCGTTTAAGAGCCTGGCGGCCATGACAGAACCCATACCGGAAGTCAAGTATCCGCGCACTCCCGGCTACAGACCCAAACCGCAGGACAACCCCTACAATGCATGGTATTTACCTATCTAGTATCTACTCCACGTAGCTAGCTCGATCATCTTCATATAGTCATTCCCAGGGATAATAATAGATAAATTATGTCAATTGCATGCAGCCGTAAAACGGACACCTAGTGTAAACAGGAATGCGAGTTCATGTAGAAATGATG
>NW_014579737.1:3403-15459 GCF_000485595.1 Priapulus caudatus
GTGGCGCGGGTTTCTCTCCCTCTGCGCTTCATATATTGATATTCTCTTCCCTTCCACCTCCTCCGCCTTCTCGCAATCTCCTCTCTCGGCCATCCATACTCACCACATCTCTTCCCCGCTCATTCTCTCTGTTTCTCGCTCTCTCCTCACTCACTCTCTCTCTCTCTCTTTTTCTCTCTATGTCCTCTAGCACCTCTCTTCTTCGCCCGCTGCTCTCTCTCGCGTCCCCGCCCCTCTCCCCTCTCTCCTCCTTACTCTCTCTTCTGCCCCTCTCTATCTCTCTCGTCTCCTCTCTCCGTCATCTCTCTCCTCTCTGCTCTCTTTCCTTCCTCTCTGTCTGCCTAGCTGCTTCGCGCACCCTCGGCTCGCTTATTCTCTCTCTCTCTCCGCTGTCTCTCTCTCTCGCCCTCCCATCCCCCCACATTTTTCCGTATTGATCTCTCTTTCCGTCTGTAATTTGTCACTCCCCTTCTCTGCGCTTTGTCTACAAAATAGTGCGGTCGCTGGAACTGCAGTCTGCCCGCGGTTCTGGTCTTTCGCCGCGTCGCGTGTAGTGATGACGGTGGGTCATGGTGGCTTATTACACTCAGGCGACCTAACCGAAGCTGATATTAACAAGCATAGTATCCCATCGCGGGAAAAATAGTCACAGTGGAATTCGGTCTACAAATAGCTAAAAACTTCGCATTGTAATTAAACCTCTGTCAAAACAAAAGGCGAGGAAACAGGAGGTGTTGGAGACGAAAGAGATGCATACAGTGGAATTTTGGCTAAATTGAAAGAAAATTAAGAAAAAGTATGGGAAGAAAAAGAAAAACAACACGATCGAGTGTGAGGGAGAAATATGAGGTGCGGAGAGGAGGGACCACGATAGAGAGAGAGAGGTGGGAGAACGAGACAGAAAGTGAACGAAACAGAAAGATAGGGAAAATGGGGGGGGCGGGGAACCGAGAGAGAGAGAGAGGAGATGAGAGGAGAGACAGTGTTGGTAGAGAAGGAGAACAGAGAGAAAATGACGGGGGAGGTTGTTGAGTATGGATGGGAGAGAGGAGATGCGGAGTAAGGGGAAAAGCAGGTGGAAAAGGGAAAGGAGATAATCACATAAGAGAGCGAAGAGGGAAGAAACGCGCGCAACGAAAAGAGAGAAGAGAGAGAGAGAAGAGAGAGATAGAAGAGGAAGAGAGAGAGGGAGAGGAGAGGGAGGAGCGAGAGCGAGAGCGGAGAGCTGGGCGAGCGCAGTAGAGACAAAGACAACATGAGAGACCGGCAGAGAGACAGATGAGAGAGAGAGAGAGAGAGAGAAGGGAGAAGCAGCGAGAGCGGGGCGAGCGCGCGTAGAGACCAGAAGAGAGAGCTACAGAGAGAGAGATCCACGAGAGAGAGAGGAGGAGAGAGATGAGTAGAGGAGAAGAGAAAAGAGAGAGAGAGAGAGAGAGAGAGAGAAGAGAGAGAGAGAGAGAGAAAGAGAGAGAGAGAGAGAGAGAGAGAGAGAGAGAGAGAGAGATAGAGACCATACGCACGCGCTCAACTCAATATATACTAATCACGGTACCATAACACGCAATATATATATTTAATATTATAGTATGTAGTCAGACCGCCTTAATACACTTCGCACGGTTGCCACGACTCACTTCGACGGCTCACACTCGATCGCACACGTCCAAAGACCGATGCTGAATATTTATATCGTAGCGTCTTTACGCCAGCTCAAATTAAATATAGATCGTCGTGGCTCGCACGGTAACGGTAAGTTGATGACAAATACTAGCCCGCGACTAATCACACTTGTTTTTCAAAGAGCTAACTAGTATTATGAACCAAAGTAATATGAGTTGTATGTGTATCGCGTGGCGCCGTGAATGTGTTTGATAGTGTGTTCGTGTGTGTGTGTGTGTGTGTGCGTGTGTGCGTGCGTGCGCTGCGTTGCGTGCGTCGCGTGTGTGCGTGCGTGCGTGCGTCTGTGTGCGCTGCGCGCGTTGTGTGTGTGCGTCTGGTGTGTGGTGTGTGTGTGGTGTGTTGCTCTCTTCTCTCTTTCGTCTTTCTCTGCATCTCTCCTCATCTCTCTCCTCTTTCTCTCTCTCTCGTCTCTCTCCGTCTCTCTCTCTCACTCTCTCCACTCTCGCACAGCGCTCTTCTCTCGCTCTCTCTCTCCTCTCATCTCCGTCTCTCTATATTAATATAATTATATATAATAATATATATACTATAATATATAAGTCCATTCCAACCATTTACTTATCATTCTCGTCGTTCACGTTGCTTCGCTCACTTTCTCTTTCGCCCATGTTGCTTTCTCCTTCTCTCTGTCTCTCTCTCCGTCTTTCTCATCTCGTCTCTCTTCCATCTCGTCTATCTGCTCTCTCTCCTCCTTTCTGCCTCTCGCCTCGTCCTCGGGAGGGGGGGGGGGGGGCGGGGTCGAGGTCTCTCCCGCCACGTCGGGTTCGGTGGGGGGGGGGGCTCTCTGGGAGGGGGGGCGTCGGGTGGGGCGGCGGGGTGGGGGCGCGGGGTCGGGGCGGGGCCGGGCGGCTGCCGCTCTCGTCCACTCGGCCGCAGTGGCGGGGGGGGGGGCTGGGGCGTCGGGCGGGTGGCGCGCGGGCGGTGGGCGGTGGTTGCGTGGGGCGGGCGGGGTGGCGGGCGGGGTGGGGGGGTGGGGCGTCGGGTCCTGGGGGGGGGGTCTGTGTGGTGTCCTGTGTGGTGGATCGGCCTGGGCTGGGGGCGTGGTCGGGGGCGCGGGGGGCGGGGGCGGGGGCTCTCGGGGGGGGGGGGGCGTGGGGGCTGTGCGGGGGGGGGTGCGGGGGCGGTCTGGCTCGCGGGCGCGGGAGGGGGGTGGGCGGGGGTGGCGGGGCGGGGCGGGGGTTTGTTTTGGGGCGGGCTGCTCTCATCCGGGCCGTCTCTCCTGCGTCTCTCCGTTCTCTCTCGCCGTGTCCCCATTTTGGGTGGGTGTCCGGCGGGTCGACATCTCTCATTTCATCATCGAGCGTCCGTGGTCCTCTTTCTCTCTTCCATATGGGCGGCGGTCTGGGGGATCGTTCCGTCTTAATAATCTTGCCTCCGTTGCTCGCGTCGCGTCGCGTGCTCGGTCGTCATCTCTCCATCCTCTGCGTCTCGTTCTCTGGATGTCGTCCTCTCGGGGTCTCTCCTCTCGCGGATCTCTTTCTGTTCAGTCTATCTACTTTTCTCCTCTCTCGCGGCGCCTCTCTCTGCTCTCTCGTGGGCGTCTCTGCGTCGGGGTCTGGTGGCGTCGGCGCTCCGGGGGCGGCGGGCTGCCGGGCATCTCTGTCGGTGGCAGGGTCACCTCTGCTCTCGTCATCTCATCTCACTGCCTCAGGATCCTCTCTCTCTTCCTCTTCTCTCACGCCTCTGTGTATCCTCTCCTCGTCCTCCTCTCCGCTCATCCGTCCCTCTCTCCGCCTCCGTCTCTAGGTCTGTCTCGTCTCTCTCATCTCTCTACGTACGGTAAATTGACACAATACAATCACATTGTGGTTCAAAGGCTAAGTAATCTTTAAGATAACCGTGAAGCGAGAGCGTTGGCAAAATGAACGTTGGCCCACGTTGGCTGGTCGATCGATTCGGGCCAACGCGTTGGCAGTATGACGTTGGGCCAACGTTGTCAATAGACTTGGCCACCGTGGCAACTCCATGACGTTGGACCAAGTTGCATATGAACGTTGGGCCAACGTGGCAACTAGACGTTGGGCCAACCGTAGGCAAGTATACGTTGGCCACGTGGCAATATACTTTGGCCAGACGTAGCATAACGTTGGGCCAAAGTTGCAATATACGTTGGGCCAACGAGCAAAAATGCCGTTGGCCAACGTGCCAACGTGCAATCGGCTAAACAGAGCCGTTGGCCAGTACGTTTGGCCCAGACGTCAGCAGTTTATCTGGTAATGTAGCCAACTCATGTTCCAACAGCAATCATGCCAACCCATACCTATAACGTTGGCTCCAACGACATGCACACACTACTTTGCAACGCGGACCGAATCCACCATTACACGCAACGTTCGGCCCCAACGTCAAATGCCATCCATCACCGACTTGCCAACCTAGACCATCGCCAACCCATAATGCCAACGTTGGCCACAACGACATGCCAGCCCAACCAACTTGCCACCCGTGACCCATGCCAACCATACGCCAACCGTTGCTCCAAACGCATGCAGCCAACCACTGCCAACGTGCACCATGCCAAACATACGCCAAAACGATTGCCCCAACGCTCATTAGCCACCACATCCACCATGACAGTGCCATACCGTGCCCAACGTTGGCTCCACCGTCATATATTGCAACCGTGACCGGCAACCAAAGCCAACGTTGGCCACAAGCTAAGATTGCTATGTCAGTGTAGGGTAGTTAGGGTCGTCATTATATAAGTTAATTTACTAGTAACCAGAGTTAGTCCAATTATACTATACATATAAAACATGACTCCATGCGGTCCGCGGAGTCATCTAACGTACTTATTTAATAGTACTAGTAGTGCTGTAACTTTAGATACTACTACACTATAACTATAGTAGACCTACGTAGTAATTCAGTGTAACATGTACGTGTATAAACAATATTCTACCGTAGCGCGTAAGGTGTGGAATGAATACCAGTTTACATGCCGGACCGCCGCCGCCACCGCACTTCGCACGCATATTCAATAAAAAATAACTCAACTAATCACGAAATTCTATTTCTGACGCGAATGTCTAATTTCTAGTAAGGCCACTTCTCTTCAAGAAGTGCGAGTCAAATAGGCTAATAAGCCTAGGACTCGCTGCCCACTCTCGATTAGCCATTGAGTGCTAAGCGAAAGCCGAGAAGGTGCAGCTTAACGCCGAGAGGTGCGAAGATTGCGCAGTCTATGGGCTATAGCCGGCCGCAGTGGCGCATGCTTTTCCAACCCCTGTACGAGCCTCGCACATTGGAACGTTTCCAAAAACCGTGGAGCCGTTGGGGCGCGAGAGCGCCGGTAGTTGGTTTCCTGATTCTGACAGGCCGTTTCCATTACTGGGCAAGGTCCGAAGTGTCAGAATTATCGCACAGTCTTTCTGTGATTTTTGCGTAGTCGACCCAGCTCGGATTACGAACCACTATTACTCGGTTTACACTTTTTAAACAGTGGAAGCACTGTCACGTCCAAATTGTCTACCCTCTGTGTCCCCACTATCCAATTGCGACGTTCGCATGCAGCTATGATCCGTGCGCTGGGGCCGGCCATTTCAAATTCGCGCACGTTTTTATCCATAGCTGCCAGCGCTGTACAATACTGTCGTGTAGGACGTTTCCCATGCGGTCGCGTGCGCCTTCGCCGGAAATCTGCGCGAAAGATCTCGCTTCAGCGCTTTGGGCATCAACAATCTCGTTTCGCAAAACGCTTCCTAGTACGCCGTCTCCATCTGGGTGTTTCCGTTTTTCACGGCTGCATTCAATTGACATAAAAGGATAGATTCCTCCTGACAGTGTTTCGAAATGTTCGCGTCTCGCACCTTGCTACGAGAAACCGGTGTGCGCATGCGTTGCGAATGTTTATGAAAATACGCAGAAGGCAGAAAGGTTCGATATGATCAGGAGTAGATAATAGCCCTATTATCTACTCCTGATATGATATGACTACTAGGCACTTTAATTTAATTTAATTTTTTTTTATTAGGGTTAGGGTTAGGTTTTTTTTTTTAAGTGCCTAGTAGTCATATCCTAGGTGCCTAGTATTCATATCATATCGCACCTATCTGCCGGGTGCTGAAAATACACCGGTTGCATACAGATCGGGCACCGGCGCACGTGCGCACGTGCGCAGTAGCTGATCAGCGTGGATAGAGTGCAGTATGGCGAACGCCCAGGCCAAGCAGTTGGAAGATTCCATGGCCATGGGGACCGCGACTCCTCCAGAAGGCAAAGGTAACCACTGGCACTTATCGATATAGAAGATTTATTGTTTATTATATATATCAGTGGCGAGAACGTATCGTTTCTCTCCCTTCGTCTTTAGTTAGTTGCAAACTTGAGCCTTGAGGCTTTTCCTACAGGGCCGGCTGCGATCCGCATAGCTCTAGAGCACTGGCAGCAAGAACAAGTCCGCACCAGCTACAGCACACACGCCACCATTGACTATATATATACTACGTAGTACTACTATGTACGACTACGTACTACTATGTACTATTACGTACTACTATGTAGTATATATATATAGTCAATGGTGGCGTGTGTGCTGTAGCTGGTGCGGACTTGTTCTTGCTGCCAGTGCTCTAGGGCCGCAGTAACCCGACCAGGCTGTGGAGTGTAACCCTAGCAATACCGTTTGTTGGAGCTATAGGGCCGCAGTATCTGCGGCAACTGTACGATCCGCAGTGCGTGCGGGTCAAGGATAGTTTGGTACCCCGATAATGTGTTTAAATGTGCATAAATTATGTGCTAAACTAATAATAGTAATATCCCTGATAATATATGCGTCGATATATAGTCCCTTGCCCTTGGAAAATTTGAAGACAAATATTTACGAGGTTACGATGCAGGTACCTGCCAGGCCCGTATAGATGCGTCACTATAACTATGCCACATGTTCAACGTACGTACATCGTTGCTAACAATATGATATTCCGTGCACAACTGACCCGACCCCTGTTCTTCACTCATTATAATTTATGATTTATATATATCGCATGATCCATATGTGCCCGTTGTTATAGACACAAAAACAGAGTAGCATTATTCCTAGTCATTATAATCATATAACCCTTCCTAACTCTAACCCTAACATAATCCCTAGTTTAGCACCCAAGCTTAATTTAGCACATATCAGGGGCGTGTACAGGGGGGGGGGTCCAGGGGGTCCGGACATAATTTAGCACATATATATATATGCAAGCTATATATATCAGGGGCGTAGCCAGGGGTGATAGCAGGCATTCCGGAATCCCCCCTGGTTTGTATCAAAATGGCACATATCTGATACAGTATGTATAAAAGCATGCAACGAAAATTGTGAAAAGTTTCATTCGTATATAGTAGGTTTGGAATCCCCCCTCTTGGAAAGGCTGGCAGGTTTGGAATCCCCCCTCTTCAAAAGGCTGGCTATACGCCCCTGTATATACTGGGGTCCCAAACTAGAAGTAGGATTGAGCACACATAATCGTACGCTCATAATCAAGGTCTAATTAACAGGCTCACCCTTAGGGCACCATGCACTAAAACATATAAATATGAAACGTAAATTGGCACATAAAGCAAGCATAACCCTGCAAACAGGTTTTCGGTGCAACAACAGGTAATATACAGTTCATACCGGTATAAATAATATTTATATATATATATATATATAATATAATAATTATTAGTATTATAATATAAAATTGATAATAACTAAATATTACCATAAAAAATAAACATATAATTTATTAAAAAAAAGAAAAAAATATTATAGGATATATAACGTTATAATATAATTAATTCAACTAAATTATTTATTTAATAATATCATATATAATTTTAAAAATTTATATTAATAAATAATTATATATTAATTAAATCTAAATTTAATAAATAATAAGAATAATAAATTATTATAATTATATTATTAAAATTATTAATTCTTATATAAATATTTATTTCATATATAATAATTTTATAATTTTATTAACTATATATTTTATATATTATATAGAATATTATAAATTTTAATTTTATAGTAATATAAATTAATTATTATTAAAATATTATTATAAAATATTTATTTATATATAAATAATATAAATATTTTTATAATTTATTATATTTAAATTATAATTAAAATTATATATATTTATAATTATTTAATATATAATATAAATTATTTATTAATCATACAATATATATATGTATATTATTTAAATATTATAAATTTAAAATAATCGCCCGTTAGCCAGCTTTCTATTGGTTGGGGTTCGTTTTTCAATGTTGGCAATTTGCTCGGCAGGGGCGGTACAGGATTTGTAGCAGGGGGCTCTAACCGTACCCATAGTTTGCGGTCACGCAAGGGGGGGGTTGGGGGCCCTCCCCCGAAAAATTTTTAAATTACACCCCTCAGATGCGTTTTCTGCGCGAGCAAGGGGGTCCGGACGTCCCTGGACCCCCTGACACGCCCTGCTCGGGCGCGAAGCGACCAGGCGAGGGAGCAAGCCGACCGACGGGGGGAGGGTGTGGGAGGGGGTGTTCACTGTTCACCCTCCCGCAGCGATGCGGAGAATTTTGCAAATTATATACCACTAAAATGGCTCGGGGGGGGGGGTTTCGTTCGAACACCCCCAACCCCCCTGGCTACGCGCGCCTGATATATATATATATATATATATATATATTCTATCTGTCTACATGTATCCGAGAGAATGGCTAACAAAAGGAGCGACAGGTACAGTAAGGTGCACAGCGAGATGGGCAGGGGTGTGTGGAGCATAAACATATGGACCTAGGAACCTATAGGTGTGTACGCCCATACGTGCATGCCAGCTGTGTGCTTGCCCCTAACTCTGCTCGCCTGTTGTACAATTGTCTCAGTTAGCAAGCTGCGCCTTCAAGTCTACTAGGCCTGTTTACTCATGCACAGTTGCACGCAAATGCTAGTTAAACGTGATTATGGTTACCCGATGTGGCAACCAAAAACTCACTTCATTCATTTTAGAGATGGAACGTTGGAACCTTAGTGCAATACAAATATGCTCTGCCGCCATGCAGTTTTACAATTTACACTAGTCTAATGTAGCAGGTGGGCATATATACCACAAATAGAGGACTGCGCAGCTCCAGAACTGCATGTATGGTAGAGTTGGATATTCATTCATGAATGATTTCATATTTTATGCAGCCATGCCAGTGGTGTGAGGGGTGTGATACCCGTCCATGTCAGCGACGTCCACAACATCTCATGCAATGACGATTAGCTGCATGACGAGAACTGGGGGCGTATAAAGTAAATACTGACACATTATCGTTGATCCATATATATCAATTCTTATATATGCACTGATATGGTGATTCATTGACCATTTCAAGAGCAAGTAAAATAAATTTAATAATCAGACATTATATTTTGTCAATCACTTTTATCTTATATATCCTCATATCCTGGATTATCAGTGTCTACATTCTTGTATCACAAAACCATCAAATTCTGTTGGTAAAAGAAACTTTTATAAACGCACTAGATCTATGAATATGTATTGATATTGAGCTCAAAGTTGCATTGATTTTTTGGGACCTCGAAATGATGGCTTTCAAATTTGCGTCACAATAAACATGAGTGGTGGGCATATATAGTTACATAATTATATAAACAATGATTTGTGGGAGTGTCATCAGAATCTCTATGTGGCCAGCAAAAAAGTGGTCGAAGTTTTACTGGCGGCGTTTAAGAGCCTGCGGCCATGACGGAATCCCATCCGGAACGTCAAGTATCCGCGCACTCCCGGCTACAGACCCAAACCGCAGAAACCCCTACAATGCTATGTAGTTTACCTATCTAGTATCTACTCACGTAGCTAGCTCGATCATCTTCATATAGTCATTCCCAGGGATAATAATAGATAAATTATGTCAATTGCATGCAGCCGTAAAACGGACACCCAGATGAGACGGGATACTAGAGAAGCGTTGCCGAACGAGATGTTGACGAACCGCTGAAGCGCAGATCTTCGGCGCAGTCTCGCGGCAAAGGCGCACGCGACGCGGGAACGTCTACGACAGTATGCAGCGCTGGCAGTATGGATCGTGCGCCGAATGAATTGGCGCGCGCACGGATCCATAGCTGCCAGCGAACAGTCCGCATTTGTTAGTGGGGAGCACAGAGGGGAAGACATTTGGACGTGAACAGTGTTCAATTGTTATAAAAAAGTGCTAACAGTAATGTGTTCGTAGACCGAGCTGCTGTGTCACGCGAAATCACACAGAAGACTGTCGAAATTCTGACACATTCGGCCGAAACCTTGCCCAGTAATGGAAAACGGCTGGTCAGAATCAGGAAACCCTACCCGCGCGCTCTTCGGCGCCCAACGCTCCAACGTTTGCAAACGTTGCCAGATGGCAGGCTCGTACGGAGTTGGCAAGGCAGTGCGCCGCTGCCAGCCGCCTATAGCCCAGTAGACTGCACTCGCCTCGACCTCTCGCTTAGCTGCACCTCTCGCTTCGCTTAGGCACTCAATGGTAATCGAGTGGGAGCGAGTCCTAGTCTTATATATAGTTGCACCTCGCAACCCTCTTGAAAGAGAGTAGGCCTTACTAGAAACATCTAAAATTCAGTAGTAAATAGATTTGTATTTAGTTAGCATGATATTTATATTGAAATGGTCGAGTGCCTGTGGCGGCGGCGGTCGCCGAATGTAACTGGTATTTACATTCCACACCTTACGGCTACGGCTACGAATGCTTGTTTACTACAAGTACATGTTCACTATTACTACTAGTACTACTCACTAGTAACTAGTAGTAGTAGTACTACTAAGTTACCAGCACTCACTGAGTAGCTACTACTGTACTGAGTGACTACCAGGACGCAGGAGCGCTCATGTTTATAGTAATAGTATAATGACTAACTCTAGTTACAGAATTAACTTACTAATAATTGACGCCCCTAACCCACCATAACGCCTATCCCTGATAGCAATCTACGTTGGGCCAACGTTGGCATTTGGGTTGGCACGGTCACGGTTGGCAATTATGACGTTGGGCCAACGTTGGGCCAACGTTGGCACTGTCATGGTTGGCATGTGTTGGCAGTGATGACGTTATGGGCCAAACGTTGGCGTATGGTTGGCATGCGTGCAGACGTTGGCAAGGTGGTTGGCTGCATTGCGTTTGGGCCCAACGTTGGGTATGGATTGGCATGGTCACGGTTGGCAAGTGGTGGCCTGCATGTCGATTGGGCCAACGTTGCGCATCTGGTTGCGATGGTCACGGTTTGGCAAGTGGGTTGGCTGCATGACGTCTGGGCCACGTGGTGTATGGTTGGCATGGTCACGGTGGCAAGTGGTTGGCTGCATGTCGTTTGTGGCCAACGTATAGGTATGGTTGCATGATGCTAGTTGGAAATGGTTGGGTACGATACCCAGATAACATGCTGACGTTGGGCCAACGTTGGCCACGGCCTGTTGCTAGCGCGCATGCAACGTTGGGCAACGTCTGGCCCAACGATTTTTGCTCGTTGCGCCAACCGTCATATTGCCATAACGTTGGCGCCAAGCGTCATTATTGCATGACGTTGGCATCATTCCAACGGCCACTCCCATTATCTATTGGCCCACGTCATATAGGCCCACTATTTGGCCAACGTCTCTGGCCCACGTTTGCCAACGTTCCAAGTATACTGCCAACGTTGCCGTGCAACGTCATAATTGCCAACCGTTGGCCCAACGTCATTCCACGTTGCCCACGTATCGCATCTGGCCCAATGTCGAGCCAGCCAACGTTTGGCGCGCACGTCATTTTGCCAACGCGCTCTCCTTGGTATGCATTAAGATTTACTTACGCCTTGAAACAATGTGTTAGTATTGTTGTCAATTACCGTACGTGAGAGAGATGAGAGGCACGGAGGAGAGAGACGAGAGAGAGAGAGAGAGAGAGAGGAGAGAGAGAGAGAGAAGAGAGAGAGAGGGAGAGATTAGAGAGGAGGATTGAGAGAGAGAGAGAGAGGAGAGGAGAGAGAGAAGAGAAGAACATGGGGGACGAGAGAGAAAGTGAGCGAGGAACGTGAAGGACAAATGATAAAGTAAATGGGAATAGGTATATTCATATATATATATATTATATATATATATATATATATATATAATTAGAGAGAGAGAGAGAGAGAGCAGAGAGCCGAGAGGAGCGCAGTGCGAGAGAGAGAGAGAGAGAGAGAAGAGAGAGAGAAGAGAGAAGAGAGAAGAGAGAGAGAGAGCAGAGAGAAATACGAGAAAGAGAGAGAGAGCCCACACACACCACACACACACGCACACACAGACGCACACACACACGCGCGCAGGCGCACACGACGACGCACGAGACAGCACGCAGCAGCACAGCACGCACGCACGCACAGCACGCAC
>NW_014579737.1:15484-16858 GCF_000485595.1 Priapulus caudatus
AGTGAAACATGGACTAACTTATAACTAAGAAAAAAAGAAAAATGTTGGAGGATTTCCAAAATGAGTGCCTATAGCTGCACAAAATAATCAGCATGCAGAAGACGCAGAAAAATCTACTGAAAGGCATTGAAAGACTCTAAGGAAAGATACGGAGAAATCAGTACAAATAACATATAGTTTCTATATGTAAATCGTAGTAAATACATTAAAAACGCATTATTTTATTGGAAATTCCCATATTTGCTTATAAAACATCCAAGAGATGCCGCTGTCGCATGTAAACATTAGCTGCGAATTAATTATTTGTGTACCTCATTTCGGGCCGAGTTCAGTCATTTTTAGGGCATTTCGGTGAAAGTTTTTTTGACATTTCAGCTCTGGACTGCTTCTTTCGGTGGAATTTGATGTTCTCATAGCGCCTTTCGGTGTTTTTAGGTGCCTTTCAGTGCATTTCGGTGCCTTTCAGTGCATTTCGGTAATTAGACGGACCGAGTCCGCAGCAAATCAGAAACTAGCAATATCGAATTCGTAAAACCTGGTTTTCCTAAAACCCGGTTTTACGTCGATAAATTGGGTTTTACGGTCGTAAAACTAGGTTTTACGGTCCTAAAACCAGGTTTTACGTCGATAAACTAGGTTTTACGGTCCTAAAACCAGGTTTATCAAATTGAACTATCAATATCGGCCGATAAACTAGGTTTTACGTCCTTAAACCCGGTTTTACGTCGATAAACTGGGTTTTACGGTCATAAAACTAGGTTTTACGGTCGTAAAACTAGCTAGGTTTATCGATGTAAAACCAGGTTTATCGAATATTGGCACAAACGGCTTTCCATACACGTAAGCCCTCAGTGCAGCCGTTAGGGTGGTGCCTCTACCTCCAACACTCTCGACTCCTACACACCAAACTACCAAAATAGACTACTCAAACATCTACTTGACACTCTGCTGACCCTAACTCATTTCGCCATACTTTCACCATCATTCCTTATCAATATGCTACCACAACACATCTTACCCAAACATACGATATCTCAACACATCTAACCCTAATGCATCTTACGCCAACTCACCTCACCCCAATATAATCTACATCCACACGTACTACCCCTAAAACACCTCACCCTGACCCGACACACCCCACCCCAATGCATCTCGCACAAGACACATCCCACAACACACCCATTCCAACACAAGTGTCCGCTCACCACCACCCACCTTCTAATACAGCCACTCATTCCAAAAACCGAACGCTCGAAGCACATTCTCCGCTTGTTGATTTATTAATTATTGTTCATACGTAACAGGTGGCAGCATCGTCATCGTCGTCGTCACCACCACCAGCATCGCCAGCATCATATTTGTCGTAATCAA
>NW_014579737.1:19093-26794 GCF_000485595.1 Priapulus caudatus
AGCGTACATGCATGTACACCTTCATTCTGACTACGAGTCAATCTATTTGTTTTTTTACACGTTTCAGTTGTGAGAAAGACCTCTCTGTTGTGCAGTTGGTGACCATTAATGTTAAAAATATTCTTAAGGCAATTTCAACATTTGGAAAGGCACTCTCTAGTTTGTCTTCTGTAATTGTGTAAAGTTCCATATGAGTGAAAGATGTTTTCTTGGTTGTTTTAAACTTATGAAGAACATATGAATGGAACTGCTGAAGCTCTGTAGACAAAGTGTTCATGTCATCTGGACAAGCATCAATGAGTGTCTGACAAGTCTTTGAGTACCTTTCACTTTCTGATAATTGGGAATTAGCACCTTGTTGGGTGGCATTATCAACTTTGTGGTGCCCCCTTTGGCCCTGGTGCCCTAAGCACGTGCTTAGTCTGCTTAATGGTTAATCTGGCACTGTGTCCAAGCGAACAAAGCGAACAATCAGTGCAAATGTTGTACAGTGCAACTGAAATGATGAATATAACCTTGCCACTGCAGAATGCGGAAATTAAGCCTAGAAATCGTAATGATTCTGCAGAATGAGGAATGGTTGAAGACCCTGCATTAGACATAATTACAAACCAAAAGTTCATCATCTCATCACCAAAAACTCCAAACATATCTGTGATTTTTTTTTTTAGGAATTTGAATAAAATTTTAGCCCTTTTTTAGGAATTGCATACGTTTTTAGAGTTTTTTTTAGGAATTTTAGGGCGAGCTCAAAATTTTAGGAATTTTTAGGAATTTTAGGGCCGCTGGAAAGCCTGCAGAGAGCACTATATGAGTGTGTATTTCCAGGAAACGACTTGGGCAGTGAGGGCTATTAATAAACTTAGTGCATCTCCACTGCACCAGCGCGTGGCCAGTGCTCAGACACCAGCTGAAAAAAACAATGTGTCCAAGCAAACAATGAGAACAATCAGTGCAAATTTTGCACAGTGCAACTGAAATGAGGAATATAACCTTGCCGCTGCGGAATGAGGAAATTAAGCTTAGAAATCGTAATGATTCCGCAGAATGAGGAATGGTTGGAGACCCTGTAATGGTGGTGATGACGATGATGATGCTGACGGTGGTGATGACGATGCTGATGCTGACGGTGGTGATGACGATGATGATGCTGATGGTGGTGATGACGATGATGATGCTGACGGTGGTGATGACGATGATGATGCTGACGGTGGTGATGACGATGATGATGCTGATGGTGGTGATGACGATGATGATGCTGACGGTGGTGGTGACGATGATGATGCTGGATGGTGGTGTAATACGATGATGAGATGCTGATGGTGGTTGATGATCGATGATGATGGCAGGCATGAAGACATTCCGCCGTTCGGCGCGATTTCAGGCCATTTTTAGATAGCTCAGAGACCCCAATTTCTGAGATGCTGTGTAAATTCGATGAATTTTTTTTTTGGGGGTAAGAATACCTCGTGGTCTCTGACGATCGCCGTACATGTGAACACACTGTGACTCGCGTAACTATCCGGAGCGCCTTCTACTCGTTATCATTGCTAACTATAATGATAAAAGCAGGGTACGGCCAAAACTTTAGTTGCATTCCAAGAAACGGTGCAGGGGTGGACTGTTCGGACGCACAGGTTAGCAACAGATTCCTGAATCACAGAGAGACATGATACAAGATTGCGTGGCACCAGCTTTGCTGTTGATCCAAGGCGCTGTGCGCGCGGAACCGCAGATTCACGCAGTATGGGACATGCGCAGCGATTCCGCGGGACTAGTTCAAGTATGAAGCGCTGTCCGCCAGTAGAGGACGTGCGCACAAATTCGAGGCGCGCGGCGCACGTCCTCCACAGCCGTCAGCGGAATGGTCTGTAGTTTTAGGAATGTATGACAATGATGTACTATATAGATCGATATTATCTAGGAATGGAGATTATATAACAGTAACAAAAATCGCTTCAGTCATGCCCAGATTAGCTGAATTCAAAAAAGATTAAATTTTAATACGAACAGAAGACAAAATACAATGCGTTTATGAAAATTAACAAGCAAGAAAGGATAGAGAAGCGAGACGCAAGGCAACCAAGGCCAATAAGGCAACCAGCCAACAAATAGGCAACCAAGTAATCCAAAAAATGCACGAACAAATATTCCATAACTAGAGCGATTCTAATAATGATATAGGAGGTTATAAAGTATGATAGAAGATCCGAACTGAAAATTTTTGGAATGATGACCGTTTCACTGATGAGCGATAATAATATTATTTATCTATGGGCAGAAGAGCAAAATTATGAAAATCATAACTATATGAAGCAAGAGTGAAATTATAGCGAATGCACAGTTTTAACTTCCTCCTAAATAACAGTGAAACGATGGACTAACTTAACTAGAAAAATAAAAATGTTGCGAGGATTTCAAAATGAGGCCTGCACAAAAAATAATCAGCCTACGAGAAAACGCAAGAAAATCTTGAACGAAGGCATTTGAAAGGAAGGTAACAAACTCCAAGGAAAGATACGGAGAAATCAGTAAAAAATAACATATAGTTTCTGTTACGTGTTGTGTCTTACTAAACTGATTGCATCAACACAGGTTAATGTAATAGCGTAGACTTTATTCCTCAACTCATCCCCAACTACAAACATCGAAAGCTTCTCCTCGTTACGATCCGGGCGGATGTACGCGTAGCGCCATCTACTGGCTATACAAATATCACTTAACACCCAAAGATCGTTAGCAGTGCCGTGAGGCCCACAAGATAAACCCACTCTCCAATCATAGCCGTAGTAGGTTCATGGGTGCGCCACAACGCCCATTGTTAGCAAGCAAGTTCACACGAAGTTCCCGGATGCTGCTGTATCCTGCTACTGTGCAACTGTCCTGCTGATGTGCTGTCAGGCCTCAGCTTACTTGGTTCTGGCTGTATAATTGCTCGAATCGTCAGCTGTGTAAGCCCGACCTGTCTTCTTCAGGTTCCCCAAGAATACGAGAAAGGTGAGAAACATTCTTTTTTTGTCGAAATCCATCGTGAAAGAGTTGTGCAATCTTTGTTGATACATGTAGTACCAGTGGCAGTGGTTGTCTTGTGCAGCAGGCGTACGTGCCGCGCTGTACTTCACTACTTGTTTGTGTTCGCAGATGAGCATTTAAACGCGCATTTACAGCGCAAGTTAATCGCACAATAATAGGCGAAATAGAGTACAAGAAACCATTAATACTTGATGAGTAGATACATGTAGTGTTTAAATTACCATTATATTGTGTTTTCAGACGCGTCAATGAAGTGCCTGTGCACTGTTACCACTAGTCTTGACATCACAGCCACTGCACTGTGTACATATACTACATAGTAACATCGAACGATTATGCAATCATTGTTAGATTTTTGTACACACTGTGAAGAAGATTTGATACAGCTAGTATCGGCATAAAAATATTATCTATTACATATATTATAATATTATATATATATATAATTAACCATGGCTATCATATTATTCTAGATTACTCAAACAGACCGCGGAGCGGGTTTTGCCCTTTACCTAAAATGGCGGACGTGGTGGCTCCATTGGCGTTACTACCCGTTATTGCACGTGATTTCGCACATGAGTGGTCTATGCTTGTGCTGCACTCTACGATCTTGCTTAAACACTTAACAGTAATTTACGGAACATCTCCTCACACATAATGATCTTAACATTAAAAGGCCAATAACTAATAAAGCGGCGACAATGCTCTTTCAAAACTCACACATTTCTTCAATCCGAAACAGCTAACTTCGTCCAATAATGCAATTACAAACAAACACCTAATTAGATGGTCTTCTTGTCAGAACGCTTTACACTTAAGATGCACACACGAAATCGTTTAACGTTGAAACAATGAATAATGAATTAACTAGGGCACACTGATATGCTATGCAAGCAACAATTAAGTTAAATATCGAAGATGATCCTAAGTTTCACTGCTCTTCAACCGACCTAGTTCGTCTGATCAGCCGACGTTCATCTTGCCCCCTTCTTTGGGGGGTTTGCCCAAGATGTGGCTTCCCTTGACCATGGCGCCTCATGTCAGTCTGGTCAGGCCATGTCACCCATGGTTGCTCGCATTCCTTGACTCCCTCGGGACGCGCTCCAGCTGTGTCGCAAGCATCAGCCGGCTGCCTTGACGCTAGTCGGACTAACCCAAGCTGCACAGTTGTGGGCTTACTAAGCCGGCGTGAGTACATGAAGTCAACGCTTTTCTTCCAAGAGCGTCATTGGCTCTAGAACTAACTCCAGAACTGCTCTTGTTAACGCTTTAAAGTTCTAACGTTTGCTAGCCGTCACCTCATATGTTTCTGCTTTGATCTGTTTTAGTGACGTAGCGGGCTTCCACTGCTTTAACGGCCTGTCTGAATCGGTTGCATCCTGACCGTGTCACCGGACCCTCAATGGTCGGAAGGCATCATGTTCTGAAACTCATTCTTACGCTGGGCAGCGTTTGCTCGCCTTTTCGTGCCATTTAGTAACACTCGGCAATCCTGGTTCGTTCGTCTTAATTTGTCTGTTAACGTAGTTGCGCAACATAGTTTTAGTCCTCCTGCCCCACAAGTCTCTGTGGCCGCGGGCTAGTCTGCGCAGACTCTCAGCGTTGGGTTGTCCGGAGCGCTTTTCTTTCTAGTCGTTGGAGTCGTCGCGAGATAGCCGGCGTCACTCTCTAGCATTCTTGACATTTCGCACGAGTTTTTTCAGCCGACTTAACCGCTGCCTCAGCAGCTGCCTTCGGCCTTGCTCGATTCCCTGCGCTTGTCATTGTTCATGTGTTAAACCCATTTTGTGAGTGAATGTTCTAAAACATTCTCGCGAGTTGTAGCTTGAAGTGTCGCAACCGTCAGTGAAACCGCTGTCAGGGTAATGGCATGTCGGCGAAATGATGTTTTGCTTGTCTATGACCGCCGCAAGCAGCCTGTGTCAATGAGGGTGAGTACAATTTCAAAAGAACTTTGCTGTAGTGAGTCAACCGTGACCATGTATGTCTACCTTCAAATGTACAACAGGTCAGAGCCCAACGCTTCCCACGGACGGCTTGAACTTCATTGCATGAACAATTTTCAGGTCGGCTTAGCCTGTCACTGTATGTAGCACACACATCTGCATGCTTCACTCGCTGCGCAAATGTCAGCGAATTCCCGGCCAGAAAACTAACGTCACGCTGCCCTCCGTTAGACAGGACGTTGATGCCCATGTGTCCAGCCTATACCGAGTCTCCGCATGATACAGTATGATATACCGTCTTGCACCGAAAGATTTTTTTCGTCTCTTTAGTAGTTGAAAAAGCGAGTGATTGTAGGTGGTAACCTTGATCTTTGTCCATCTTGGCCATCCTTTGCATGATATGTGCTCCTGAGTTCTGTAAACAGTCTGATCCTTTTGCCGAACGTTCCGGTGCCTCCTCCAAACGCCCTCCTGATGGGAGAAAAAGAAACGTTTGTTAACTGTCTTACAACTCTGTGACTGGTTGTCTGGTAGTGGAATTGCGAGACAGTGCATCAGCCACAGCGTATGGATGTACCTGGTTTATTATACAAGCCAAACACGTATTTCTTGTGTCAGCACACGTAGAAGACTGTAGTCTCCTGGGTGCTTTGACAACGGTTTTGACACAATCGCTACAGTGGCTGTTTATCTTGTGACTATTGTCACTTTCGCGACCGTACGTGTAGATAATAGAATTTTCCAACCCGAATGCTACCAGCGAGCATGTTATTTCGATTTGCGCGTATCTTGTCTCTGTGTCTGTCAGAGAACGACTCGCGAATGCTACAGGTCGCCCATCTGAGCCCAACACTGACCCCACTTCATATTCAGCTAGCATCATTGCTCTAATACTAGAATTCTTCTTAGGCGTGCGTAAAATGCAAAGAACGCTCCGCGTGTTGGCACCATCCTTTCATCCCGCCAGCGAATCTTGGTTGCTCTGTGTCGCAGACCAGTTCCTATAGGCACATCCTTCTTCATGAAGATTGCGTAGAAGGCTGTACCACCTCAAGCTGAGGTTGGAAGAAACTTGGCCATTCAGTTCACTAACCACGCAAGAATTCATCGCGTAAAGACCGATCCATGGTTTGTAAGGTGGTTTCATGCGCCATGACAGCTCTGACTTTCTCATCATCAACCTGCAAGGCCATTTTGTTTTGAGATGCGGTGACCCATGAATGTTAATTCTTCATTCGGCAGGCTGAAGTTATCGCCTGTTCAGTTGATCCCTTTTCGCCACATCTTGCAGGAATGCATCCAGCTACCTGGTCATGTTTTCGACTTGTTTGCTCGCGTGAATTATCACATTAATCGGCTGATACATGCTACTCCTGCCAGGCCCGCCAAGTGCATCATGAGTTTTTTTCTGAAAGATTGCAGACAAAACTGATGTGCCGAATGGGAGTTCTGCAGCCACCTATATCGTCTGAAAACATGTATGAAATGTCGGTGAGCATGCTGGACGTCTGTGTCTAGTTGAACGTGGCCAGTAATCCTGTGCTAGATCGCGCTTCGAAAAGCCACACGGATTGACTCAAACTCATGTAGCATGTCATCTTAATATCGAGTGTAACATGCTCCGTTTTTTAGGGCCTTGTTGAGGCTGCCCGAGGGTCCTAAGCATATTCGCAGCTGCCAGACCTTCTTTCAGAAATCACGAGCTGCTGACCCAGTGGGTTGGTCTTCATTCTACTGGAGTGATGACACATCTCTCACTGTCAAACGCTCCGTTCTGTTTTCATCCTGGGACGGAATTGCAAGTGTACATCTCCCTAACAGGCAATCACTACTGCTATCACTGTGTTGTCGCACATTGAGGTGCTGACGCTACCGTGAACAGTTCAAGTGTTTCGGTCAAAAGAGCGGCATGTGTCTGCAGTGATTGTTACCACATACTGCACTTCTTCTACACTTCTCCTCGTTGAGCCGCTATTCAGTTTTCATTTGCTCAGCTGTTCTATTAGCCCCAGAAGGCGGTGTTAGATCTTCTTCATCCACTGCGGAACTCCACCTGAATACTTCTTGCCCCCCTTATGGGCTTACGCTACAGTTGTTACGACATGTTAGCGAGAGCGGGCTGTATTTGTTGCCATTCCACTATCTTCAATTTTTAGTCGTCGCGGTGTGGGTGGCTACGTACATAAATTGGCGTGCAAAATCGATGCTCGGTCAGAATGTCACAGATGCTCCAGTTAACAGTTGTCACCTGGAGACCAAACATTGTGTTTCCCAATTGGACATTAGGGCACTTTAGTCTCTTTATACGGTTCTAGGTGATCGCTGACCAGACGAGTATGGAGGCCACTCTTCCCCATCAGATTCTACTCGATTCATGTCTTTAGCTGCCACTCTGTGAACGCTCCCTCCACGTGCGTGGCTGCTTGAGTTGGGACATTTTTTTCGCAAACTATGATTTCTTTGCTTTACATACACTACAATGTCTTCGCCGCCATGTCTGGCATGCCAGACGTTTACAAACACAATGTGAGAGCCCACAGAACTTGCAGGATTTTTCTTCCTGTGATTGAGTGCATTCGTCAAAAAGGGGACGCGTCGCCTTTGTTTCGGGGCATGTCTACTTGTTGGACGCGTCTCAGGCGAAGCGCTCTTGTATTTGTGTGGACGAGCTTATCTTGCCGCCTTGCACACGTCAATCATGTCACCAGGATGTTTACGGTTT
>NW_014579738.1:2500-15806 GCF_000485595.1 Priapulus caudatus
GGGCGTGTGCCCGATTCCCAGTCGATACACGAATGTTGTGGGGTGTGTGTGTGTGTGTGTGTGTGTGTGTGCTGTGTATGGGGTATCAGTTGCGCGCGCGTTGCGGTAGCGGGGGGCGTGCGTGCGTGCCGGTGCGTGCTGGCGTGGTTGTGTCGTGCGTGTGGGCGGGATGACCCTGCGCACACACGCGTGAGTTGGTAATACCACTCTACATCACGCTTGACGTTGCTCTTAATGAATGCAATGCAATGCGCTAATGAGTCCGGAGAGAACGAAACCGGAGAGAGCAAAAAGAGAGAGAAGAAGAAAGAGAGAAGAGAGAGACAGAGAGAGAGAAGAGAGAGAGAGACGAGAAAAAGAGACAGGAGAGAAAGAGAGAGAGAGAAGAAAAAATACGGTTGGGATGGACTGATAATTTCCGCATGCGTACCCGTAGCGCCCGGCCGTCTTTTGTTTGACGTGTTGGGAAAATTGCTAGAGTTAACCGTAATACGCGGGAATTGATTGCGTGTTGCGCTGTTGGCGCTCGTGCTTGCGTGTGGGTCGGCGGGGGAGGGGGAAATAGCGGTGATGGGATCTTTAGTGACAAGGATATGACGTGACGTTTCGGTGATTAGCTTACCCAGGTTCCCATCGACGTCGCTTTTGTGGTTTCTTTTGTGCGGCCGTGTAAGTTTGCGTGCGCGTGCACGTGTGTGTGTGTGTGTGTTGTGTGCTGTATGTGTGTGTGGTTGTGCTTTGCTTTGTGTGTGTGTGGGGGGGGGTAGGTGCGTGTGTGTGTGCGTGTGTGTGTGTGTGTGTGCGCGCGTGCGTGTGTGTGTGGGTGCTGTTTGTGTGTGTGTGCGTGTGTGTGTGTGTGTGTGTCGCGCGCGCGTGTGTATGTGTTGTGTATGTGTGTGTGATGTGGGTGTGCGCTCGCGCTTGTGCTGTGTGTCGTGCGCGGCTGTGCGTGCGCGTGTGTGTCCGGTGCGTGTATATATTGTAGGCGCACGCGAGTGGCTTTATGGATAAAATCGTCTCATTTCAAAAAAAGCTTTAGGGTCGCCCATAGCCACTTATGTGTGAGCGCTGCATAATTATACCGCTTAGAGTGCCGCGCAAAATAAAGGCGCGGCTTCCTTGTTTTCCCTGTTCGTTGCACACAGACGCAAACACCCACACAGCAGACAGACACTCACGCACGTACGCACGCAGACGATGCACACACGGCAAACACACACTGCGCACACAGCATACACGCATATGCTCTACGACACAGCATGCGCGCGCACACAACACCAAGCACACACCACTGGTCGCTTCCCCCCCACACACATACATACACGCCACACGCGCGCATTAGCACGGCGCGCACACAACACACACACACACACACACACACACACACACACACACACACACACAACATGGTCTGTCCAGCCTGACTTGTACGCACCCCGTGTCCACGTACCCACACACACACACACACATACACACACCACGGCTCTGGCGGCGGCACACACACACGACAACACACACACACAACACAACACACACATGCACACACGCACCCCCCACCGACCCACAACACAACACAACATACACGCAACACACGCGGGCGGCACACACATACGCAACAACACACACGCACCACACACACACACACACACACACACAAGCACACACACACACAACGACACACACATGCCACACACACGCACCGCCACAACCCACCACACCGCCGGCGCAGCCGCTGGGAATTAAGAAGTGGTGGATCCGTTGCTGGGTGGGTTGGTGACGCCGGAGTAACTCGGATAAGAGCCAGCGCGGCTGTTTCATTCCCTGGGATCGGAGGGGCGTGTCCGCTAGGGGGCGTGTCGGGCGTAAGCCCTGACGTCACGCTGTGGTAGGGCAGACGATAGCTGCACACACCTAGATAAGCGGATGGAACATGCATAAATGAATAATAGTGGGAAATGATCGCCGATTACTTTATTAATATTATTGCTTGTTACATAAAATTATTATTATTTACTGCGCACGATATCGCCTATTATATTATTTTACTGCCTAATATTTACTCCTTGGGTAAAACTGTATATGGCAAGGCAATCTAAATTTATGGCGTTATGTAAAACTACGGGCGTAGCACCGCTCTCGCCCTCCCCCTTTTCTCTCTCTTTCTCCTCCTCTCGCCTCTCTCTTCCTCTAAGGATTTCTGGTGTCTGTTGTCGTCTCCCCCCTTTCTCTCTCTCTCTCTTCTCTCTCTCTCAATCCCCCTCTCTCTCTCGCTCGCTCTCTCTCTTTCTTCTCTCTCTCTCTCAACTCCCTTTCTTTTTCTCGCTGTCTGTCTGTCTGTCTCTCTCTCTCTCTCTCTTCTCTCTCTCTGCTTTTTATCGCCGGCTCTTCTCTCTCTCCCTCTTTCCCTCCTCGCTCTCGCTCTTCTCCCTCCTCTCATCCACTTCTCTCTCCTCTCTTCGTTCCTGATATACAATGCAAATAGCGACGAGAGTCGCTGAAGCGGAGCGAGCGACCCTTGATGAGCAGAGATTGCTGCTGCCTGCTTGCTGCTGCTGCTGCTGCTTGCTGCTGCCTGTGCTGCCTGCTGCTTAGGCCGAGAGAGAGATTGATGCTGCATTATGCGCGCAGATTAGGCGTCTATGTGTCAGCGTTTAATCCATGCATTAGTAAATTATTCCACGCAATCGACCCTTTGTGCGCGCCTCTGAGCTCGCCTTCATGCGAAGTTTGATCAAACGCTTCCTGTGCGACTGCAAATAGGCAAGGACGCGCGGTCGCAACGAGCGAAGCTGTCGCCGTGTGTGTCGATGATTCTGATCGAACACTCTCTCCCTTCTCTCATGCTCATTTCTCTCTTTCTATTTTTCACTTTTTTTCTCTCTCTTTCTTTCTTCTCTCTCTCTTTCTCTCTCTCTCTCTCTCGTGTCTCATTCTTTTTCTCTCTCTCTCTCTCTCTCTCTCTCTCTCTCTTCGCGCTCTCTCTCTCTATCTATCTATCTCTCGCTCTCTGTCTCTCTCTCTCTCTCTCTCTCTTCTCTCTCTTTCTCTCTCTCTCTCTCTCTCTCTCTCTCTCTCATGAACTCACATACAAACACTCTCTCACCGGCTCGCTAACGCTCTCTTTCTCTGCACGCGTCGCATCTTTTATGTTCTGGAGAGGCTCTTTAAATTTTGATTAGTTTTACAAGCACAATAAACGATAGCTATATCGATCCAGTTCGAGTGCGGCTAAAACACGGCCATCGCTTGTCAGGGAACACGGATTGCTTGTACGCGGCAGACGCTCGATGTTTCGCTTTTATTCGCGGATCATGTTAGCTATAAGCGGTGCCTCGGCACATCGATGAAGTCAGTAGCGGAGAGCTGGCGGTTTCGAATAATTACATACACAGGCAATGATGATATCTAGGATAATTGAGAAATGATGATGTGTTTTTTTTCTTTTGTTCGACCGCGATTGCAATTGTGTTTTCGTTCGTTAGTTCGTTTGGTATTTAATAACATATAGGTCTACAAACGCATTCTACCTCGATCGTCCCCTTCTCTATCTTTCTTTCTCTCTTTCCTTCTCTCTCTCTCTCTCTCTCACTTCTCGATCTTTAGCTCCCTCGCTCTCTCCCTGGCGCGCTCGCCCTCTCTCGCGCGCGCTCTCTCTCTCTCTCGTCCCCCCCCACCCTCTCTCTCTCTCTCTCTTTCTTNTAGCTTATACATAGATATTATATCAGATATATGTGCTACATACCTGCACATTGGCGG
This sequence comes from Priapulus caudatus, assembly GCF_000485595.1. NCBI lineage: Eukaryota > Metazoa > Priapulida > Priapulimorpha > Priapulimorphida > Priapulidae > Priapulus > Priapulus caudatus. The sequence goes on from NW_014579738.1 coordinate 6,257, forward strand.
GCTTATAAGTTGGGTTGGACACGTGAATGCGTGTGCTCTGTTTCATGATTAAACAACAGATACCTCGTAAATTCACCGTAAAGTGCCTTAATTAAACACGGAGAGCAACAAACAATTCCTCTAGCGCGGAATGAAGAGCGAAAGTCAAAAAATAAGATGGAAAAAATTCTATATACGCCCAGGGGAAGAAAATGTCGGTGTTGTAACTCAGTCTGTAGACTCTGGGTATCCAACGTGCACGGCGAGCTAGGTGATTTTTGATATGCGCGCGATCGTCGCGGAGACGGCCACCCGACTGCGGACGTCACGCGTTAGCGTGCATCGTTGGGCAAGCGGTGGATGACGATGAGCAAGCTGCGAAGCTAGTTTGCTTCTTGCGGGGCGGAGGGCGCGCGGCGGTCCCGCACAACACATACATCGTGATTTTTTTTTGTTTTTTTAATAAGAAAATTTTTTTTTTATTATGCGTCAACCTCTATAGAGCGGACACTCGTCTATAAAGGACACCGTTTGGCGTTCCATTACGCGTATCCGATCACCGGTGAAAATGATTCGCTGGTTGGGAGTCTAGCCGCTCGCTCATTGGTTGAGAAAAAACTCGGTGCCTCATAATCTCATAAATATTACTCTTCAAAGTCCAAATGACTTCATCGAAGACGGAAAGATATATATCGGTGCGCTTGTACACTCCCAGCGTTAGACTAAATCCGATGTTTAAAATATTTAAGATCACGAAGCATGTTGCAGATTCGGAGACAGATAAATCATCTGAATGCGTCACGTTATGCCCACGCTGATAAGATGCGATCCGCGCGTGTAACAAATGCGAGATACACACATGTAATAAATTCTTTGCCTAAGTAGGACGAACATCTCGAACATCAAAGATCGGAGAACGAGATAAAAAAAATTCTCAACGACGTACTAATAGAGCGGCGTAGACAACGACGACGACGACAACGACGCACGACGATACACACGCACAACAGGACGACGACGCCTACGAGACGACGACGACGACGAACAAACGGAGACGATGAGACACTCTGGCCGCAAAGAAAGTGGCCTGCTTTAGCGTAATGAAGGCTTATAATACTCTCAGGCGGCGCTCTCAGAACGTGTTATCAAGTACCGTACCGAGAGAACATTTCGCATTAAACCCCGCCGAACGCGCGCGCGATCACGTGATGCGCACGTATCGATTACGTCATCAAGTGCGGCGGACGAACGGGATCCGCCGATTTGCATTCGAAATCGTCTGCGTTGCGGTAGCGATGGTATAGGGGTAGCGTCCGATAACCACCGCCTCTCTCTCTCTCTCTCGCATTGTTTGCTGCTCAGTTTCTCTCAATTAGGGTTCATTAGAGAACACAGAGAGAGGAATCAAACGAAATGTCGTCGTCGTCGTCGTCTGCCTCTGTCCGCGTCTGGTGTCGGCACGGCGACGCCGGAATGCGTCGTCTGCCAAACCGCGGCGCTCTTTCCCTCTCGTTTTCTGCCCAAAACTCCTTATTTTCCTCCGTATTTTCCTCTCGTTTTTTTCCCCATTTTTTCTCTCTGTTTTTTCCTCTCTTTCTCTTGGTTTGTCTGCAGCGGCGGCAGCGGCGGAGGTTTCACTTGCGGAGGCATTAATTGTAATCGTAGGCTCGTTGCTGCTGCGCGCTACGCAAACACGCTCGTTTTATCTCCCGAGATCGGCCGTTGATGTTTTATGGATGCTGTCGCGATTAACTGGGCCGGCGTCTAATCTCGCTTGTTAGTGACAAAATATCGCAGCGAAATAGATTTCACTGTGAGTCTCACGAGAGGGTGAGCGCGGTGTGTGTGGTGTGTGTGTGTGTGCTGTGTGTGTGTGGTGTGTGTGTGTGGTGTGTGTGTGTGTGTGTGTGTGTGTCGTGTGTGTATGTGTTGTGTTGTGTTGTGTGTGTGTGTGTGTGTGTTGTGTGTGTGTGTGTTGTGTGTGTGTGTGTGTGTGTGTGTATGTGTGTGTGGTGTGTATTGAGAGAGAGAGAGAGAGAGCAGAGAGAGAGAGAGAGAGAGAGAGAGAGATAGCGCGCGCAAATGCGTAAAAAAGAGATAGGGAGAGTGGGACAGAGAGAGAGAGAGAGAGAGAGAGAGAGAGAGAAGAGAGAGAAGAGAGAGAGGAGAGGAGAGAAGAGAAGAGAGCGAGAGAGAGAGAGAGAGAGAGAGAGCGTGCGTGCGGTGGCGCGTATGCATGTGTATGACGTGGAGAAAGGCACCTACTTGGACCTCTTACAATTGATCACTAACGTCTGACCTATGACCTCACTAACAATACCGACGACACCGCTGACGATGACGACACCGACGACACCACTGACGATGACGACACCGACTACACTGCTGACGATGACGACAGCGAGGACACCGCTGACGATGACGACACCGACTACACCGCTGACGATGACGACACCGACGACACCGCCGACGATGACGACACCGACGATAACGACGGCATCGGCGACGACAGCCGCAACCGTCGACAACGCTCGTGTCTTTAATTAAACGCCACGCCGCGCTACGCCACGTATCTTGTTCGATCACCGGGCAATTTCCACTGCTGCGTCTTCCTCCTCCTCCCCACCGCCTTATCCTCCTCCTCTCCATCCTTCTCCTCCTCCTCCTCCACTTCTTTCTTCTCTTCTTTCTTCTCCTCCTCCTCCACCTCTTCCTTCTCCTCTTTCTTTTCCTCCTCTTCCACCTCTCCCTTCTCCTCTTTCTTCTCCTCTCTTTCATCGCTCTCCCTCTCCCCCTCCTTCTTGTTCTCTCCCTCCACTCTCCCTCCTCTTCCTTCTTTATCTGCCTCTCCTCCTCCTCCTCCTCTTTCCTCCTCCTCCTCATCCTCATCCTCATCCTCCTCCCCCCTCCGACCCGACCTCCGTTGCCGGTGCTCCTAATCTTGTCTTCCCCTTCCTCTTCTTCCCCCTCCTCCTCATCCTCCTCCTCTTCCTCCTCCCTATCCTCCCCATCCCCGCAGCCTCCGATGCTGGTGCTCCTCGTCCCCCTCCTCTTCTTCCCCCTCCTCCTCATCCTCTTCTTCCTCCTCCTCCCTATCTTCCCCATCTCCGCAGCTTCCGATGCTGGTGATCCCCATCATCTCGGGAACAATCGAGGGCTTCATCGCATCGTTCATTCTGCAGCGAGTTCAATGCCACTGCCTCCTTCTCGTCGTCGTCTTCGTCTCTACTAACTAGTATTTAAGGCGGCGATTTGCCGCGCATACATCTGCAATTCGAACCACGGCGTGTTCGATCGAATAGACGGAGCGAGCGCGCGAGAAAGACAGAGAGAGCGCGCTCCGAGAGATGAGATGAGAGCGCGAGAGAGAGAGAGAGAGAGATAGCGCGCAAGAGAAAAAGGGAAAGAGAGCGCGCGCGAGAGATGAGATGAGATGTGTGTGTGTGTGTGTGAGAGAGAGAGAGAGAGAGAGAGAGAGAGAGCGACATAGAGAGAGAGAGCAAGAGAGAGAGAAAGAGAGCGACACACACAGAGAGGAGAGAGAGAGAGAGAGAAGTAGAGAGAGAGGAGGAAGAAGCGCGGGACCCAGAGAGAGAGAGAGAGAGAGAGCAGAGAGAGAGAGAGAGGCGAGAAGAGAGGAAGAGAGGGCGCGCGAGAGAGAGAGAGCAGACGGGCTTCAAAGGATTTAATTGCCGGCTCATCCCCGCCGCTAGGGCCGGCCTTTGAACGGACGCACTCTGATCGCGAGTACGATTGCAAATTTGTCCGTCGGCGAGCTTAATCCTTCGTTACGTGCGCTGTACGGGAGTACGAATCAGAAAGAGAGGAAAGAGGAGAGGGGAAGATAGATAGCAGAGGAGAGAGTGTCGAGAGAGAGACAGAGACGGGTGGAGAGAGAGAGAGAGAGAGGAAGAGAGAGAGGGGTGAAGATAGATAGCAGAGGGGGAGTGTTGTAAGAGAGAGAGCCCGAGAGGGGTGGAGAGAGAGAGAGAGAGAGAGAGAGAAAGAGAGAGAGGGGGTGAAGATAGATAGCAGAGGGAGAGAGTGGTAGAGAGAGAGACAGAGACGGGTGGAGAGAGAGAGAGAGAGAGAGAGAGAGCGCAGATGAAGATAGAGAGACGGTGGGAGAGAGAAGACACGAGGAAGAGGAGAGAGACGGGTCGAAGAGAGGGAGAGGGGGGAAGGCGCGAGAGAGGGAGGAGGGGGAAGGCGCGAGAGAAATTGAAATGGAGAGGAGAGGCGAGCAAAAAGAGGAGGAAGAGAACGCCTGCGCGCGCAGAGATAGTAAACGAGAGAGAGAGTGGAAGTAGAAAGAGACCCGCCGAGAGAAATTGGATGTTTGGCGAGTAAAGAGGAAGGCAATTTGACGAAGTCTTTCTGCTAGAATCATTTCAATGAGCGGACGAGTGGGTGCCAACGGGCGCATGCACACGCGCGCACGGCACGACCGCCACGAACGCACGCACGCTCACACCCTTTCTCTACACGCACCATGGAGCTCTTACCGAAGCCACTCGTGTCGCGCTCTCATTGCGCAGCACATGTGCTCATTTTATCCTCGTCCTTTGTATCTCGAAACATATTATTTTTTTCGGAAGCGATCGGTAGAATTTATTTATGCCCGTGACGATTTAGTCTAGCAGTAGCAGCAGCCAGTAGTAGCAGCAGTATCAGTGCAGAGCAGCAGTAGCCACTCGTAGCAGTAGTAGGAAGCAGCAGAAGTAGTAGCAGCAGTAGCAGCCGTAGGAGTAGTAGCAGCAGCAGTAGCAGTGGGCAGCAGTAGCAGGCCGTAGCAGTAGTAGTAGTAGCCGGCAGCAGCAGTACGCACAGTAGCAACAGCAGTAGTAGCAGCAGCAGTAGCAGCAGTAGCAGCAGCAGTAGCAACAGTAGGAACAGCAGTAGTAGTAGTAGTAGTAGCCAGTAGCAGTAGCAGAGTAGCAGCAGTAGCAGCAGCAGTAGTAGTAGTAGCGGCAGCAGCGGCAGCAGGAGACTACGTAGCAGTAGCTCTAGCAGCAGCAGTAGCCGCATGTAACGTTAGTGTCAGCGTCAGCATCAGCGTCAGCGTCAGCGTCAGCGCGTATTCTGGGCGCTGCGTCATCACTATCGCTGATTTTCAGCACTAATTGAGCGGCGAACGAAATAACTGCGCTTTTAATACAAAGAGAGAGAGAGAGAGAGGAGAGCGAGAGAGAGAGGGGGGAGAGTGAGACAGCGAGAGAGAGGGGGGAGGTGGGGAGAGAGAAGAGAGGGGGAGGTAGGGAGAGAGGAGAGAGACGGATGCAGGTATGCATGGATGAATGGGTGGATGGATGGATGGATGGATGGATGGACAGACGGACGGATCGAGGGATGTATGGATGGATCGATGGATCGATGTATGGATGGACGGATGAATTCATAAATGTATGGAGAGAGAGAGAGATAAACAAAAAAAGAAAGAGAAGGGAGCGCGCGAGAGAAGCGAGAAAAGGGGGGGGGGCAGAGAGTACAAATTGATTCTACTAGCACTAATGCTTCGTCAGTTAGTTAGTTCATTTTCTAATTGCGGTTCGGCTTACATTTTGTCCTCGCCGTCGCCGTCGTCACGACTTCAGTCGCTATACGCCGTTGATTCTTCACCGACTGCAAAAAAACGAACACGAAAGATGCCTTCACACGACAAAATCTTTTTCGAAAATCCCATTCGTTCCGCCGCGGCACATTTTTTTCTCCACGATGAAATCACCGCGTAACGAGAACGTAAGAAAAATAGAGGACTGAAACGCTCTCGCTCTCTATACCTGTGTAACGTTAGCTTTGAAGGCGAAAACACGAGATCCGCGTGTGTAGCGTGTCTGTGTTTGTTCGAATGAAGTATATCGGGCAGAAGTAGATAATAGGGAACCCCCTAAGAGGGAACCCCCTATTAGGAATTCCCTATTATCTACTTCTGATATCGGTATATCGGTAATCCCACGTCTTGTCCGGCTCGCGGGTTTTCTCGCGGTAATGCCAAGGCTGGAACATCGTTGAGTTGAGTTAAACAGCGCGAATATAGAGAGAAAGAAGAGGGTTTGTAATTTTTGTAGTGAATTGAGAGAGAATATGAAAGAGAGTTATTGTAATACATAATTATAGGAATAGTAAACGCTGTTCATATATTATGACGTTCGCCTCTATTATATATATATATATATATATATATATATATATATATAGTATGGTATATTAATATATTATAACGATTTTTCGTAATAAAAAAAATTAATATAATAAATTGAGATTAATGTAATTTTTTAAGCTGCCGTACATATATATAAGTAAAGCCTCATAGCCCAAATATGCCCTTTTTATGCCAGGATTTTGCTTGCCAATATAGATTTTGTGGAAAAGCGTCTTTAACGTATGTACATGCATAACAACCACGCTGCGATATACGTGCCATGCATACAGCTAACAGAAACACACTCACTAATTCACTCACACACACACGCACGCACACACGCACGCACGCACGCACGTACGTAGCCCTCGCGATACACGCGTTTATCTGACAGGGCGCAACCGGAGCAGCGGATGCTAACCTCCGCACTAATTATAACCCGCATATACAGCGCTTCCCTCGCATCTCGGAGGATGCGGAGGCTGCGAGTGAGGGGTCTCGTGGGAAGCCAGCGAAAAATAAATGCGACTGATCGGAAGCTGTGTATATGACGATAATGGAGAAGAAGAACATTACGTGACGTCAATGATGATGCTGTTGTTATCGTTGTCGCTGTTGTTACTGATGTTGTTGTTGTTGCTGCTGTTGTTGTTGTCGTTGTTGCTGTTGTTGTTATTGTCGTTGGTGTTATTGATGTGATAGCTGCTGCTGCTGCAGGTGATGTGTTGTGCGTGCGTGTGTGTGGTGTGTGTGTGTGTCGTGTGTGTGTGTGCGCGTGTGTGTGTGTGTGTTGTGCGTGTGTGCTGTGTGTGTGTGTGTTTGTGTGTGTGTGTGTGGTGGTGTAAGTGTGTGTAAGGTCGGTGTGTGTGTACTGTGTGTGTGTGTTGTGTGTGCGTGTGGTGTGTGTGTGTGCGTGTGTGCTAAACGTGTGTGTACGTGTGTGCGTGTCGTGCTGTGTGTGTGTGTGTGTGTGTGCGTGTGTGTGCGCGCGGCGACCTGATGCGGTGTATATGAATGTTTGGCCGACGCGCACACACACTAACGCACCGAACAAGCGGCGCTTACGTCGACGTTGCTGGCTAGCGTCCACGTTAATGTTTCGTTGATCGCAGGCAGAGCGCTGAAGAGTCGCCAGATCGAGGCGTGCATCCGCTATCTCTCGAGGCGCATAATATAGTATATATATTAGTATATATAATATATAATCCATATATATAGTATGTATATAATACTACGCGTCGGCGAGCGATATCGGAAACGCGTGTCTGCCAAGCCGACAGAAATGACCGATTTTTCTCGCTAGACTATGCGAGAGCCTGCATCCAAGAGAGTGTGACGCACTTGTGCCTTGCGACCTACTCTCTCTCTCTCTCTCTCTCTCTCTCTCTCTTCTCTGCTCTCTCGTCATCTCTCGTCTCTCTCTCTTCTCTCATCTCTCCATCTCTCTTCCCTCTCTCTCTCTTTGCTCTTTCTCTTTCTCTCTCTCGCGGCTACGACTGGGCTCCGGACAGCTCTCGTGTCTCTGCCTCCTCTCCCTCTCGTCTCTCTTCGCGTCTCTACTCCCCTCTTCTCTTCCTTCTCTCCTTATAATTTCTCTCGCTCCTCCTCCATCTCCACGTCTCTTCTCTCTCTCTCTCATAAACGCAGACGCTCTAAATATCGTCATATCTAGCATTATCTCGCCTGAATGGCGATTGATGTTATATCGAACAGCGACTCGTGAAAGAAACTCGCACTAGGCCTATGATTGTTCTGGCTCCTATAAGCTTGCAATCTCTCGCACACGGCGAACACCAACACTTCACCGCACAACATAACATGTGCCACACACACACACACACACACCCACACACACGGACCGACGCACACATACATCGTGGCACACAGCACACTACACACACACACCACACACACACACACACACAGCACAACACACGCCAACTACGAGTCCAGCAGCACATACACTGTGCACTCCACGGCCAGCGCACAGCACACAGGCGCGCGTACGCAACAAGTCGCACACCAGCAGCACACGCACAACACGCACGACAACACACACACACGACAGGCGCACACACACACACACACACACGCAACACGCGCACACGCACCACCACGTGACGGCAGCGGCGCACACGGCACACGCACACATGCACACTCAGCACGCACGCATGACAGCATACGCAAGCACACTAGCGTGCGCACGGGAAAAAACCCTCCGTCAGTGCTGCGTCTTGTTTGTCTTACAACTAATTACACAGCGCTGGAAGTGCCTAAGATCACACAGAGACTGAGAGCGCGGAAGAGAGAGAGGCGAGAGAGAGAGAGGGAGAAGAGGAGAGGGGAAGAGAGAGGGAGGGAGGGAGAGGCGACAAGAGCAGCGAGAGAGAGAGAGAGAGAGAGAAGAAGAGAGAGAGAAAGAGGAGAGAGACGAGAGAGAGAGAGAAAGAGCGAGAGAGAGAGAGAGAGAAAGAGCGATGAGAGAGAGAGCAGAGAGAGAGAGAGAGAGAGAGAAGGAAAGAGAGAGAGAGCGAGAAGAGAAAGAGAGATGAGAGATAGAGAGAAGAGAGAGGAGCAGAGAGGAGAGAGAGAGAGAGAAGTAGAGAAACGAAGAGAGAGAGAGAACGAGTAGAGAGAGAGAGAGAAAGAGGCGAGAGAGAGAGAGAGAGAGAAAGAGCGAGAGAATAGAGAGGAGAGAGAGAGAGAGAGAGAGAGAGAGAGAGAGAAAGGAGCGAGAAGAGAGTAGAGACGAGACGAGCGGAGACGCAGAAAGAGCGAGGAGAGAGAGAGAAAGCGAGAGGGGGGGGCGATTGAAGACGAGAGGAAGAGGAAAGAGAGTACAGAAGAAAGAGCGGGTATAGATGGAGGAAGATATGTGTTCGCATAGTCCGCGCATGCTTGTGTACGTGCGTGCATGCTTGTGTACGTGCGTGCATGCTCGTGTGCATGCGTGCGTGCATGCGCGCGTGCGTGCGTACATTCGCGTGTGCATGCATGCGTGCGTGCGCACATGCGTGCGTACATCCGCCTGTGCATGCGTGCGTGCATGCGTGCGTGCGTGCGTGCGCGTGTACATCCGCGTGTGCATGCGCGCGTGCGTGCGTGCGTTCGAGTTTATCGCGAGACGTGCTTGCCTCCGGGGCGAGCGGGACAAAATCCTCTCGGGGTGGCGGCGGATTAAAACTTTGGAAGCCATGGCACTTGAGCCGCGAAACGCGCGTGTCTTTGAGGAGAGCATTCTGGCACACAGATCAAACAGTGTATTAAGGCAGCAGAGAATACGCTGTAATTTACTGCCCGAGCCATGCTCTAGTCATCTCGTGGTTCCGTCTGTATTCATGCTAGATAGATGGCGCGCGTCGGCTCCCGTCTCTCTCTCTCTCTCTCTCTCTCTCTCTCCCGCAGCTCCCCTAGCTCGCTCTCTTTTTT
>NW_014579738.1:16753-19215 GCF_000485595.1 Priapulus caudatus
GGCTTGTTTATAACTTCCGTCGCCATGTGCGCCGGTACAAATTAATACGGTATTATTACGGTATTATTACGCGTGTCAGCGGTCACTTCTATAGAACGGACACACATCCGCAAAGTTCATTTTTTACTGAAACAACAACGGTTAAAAAAAACGACAACAATAACCAACAACAGCGACAACAATAACAACAACAGCAACAACAACAACAACAACAATAATAATAATAATAATAATAATAATATAAGAACAAATTTAACAGCAACAACAACAACAATAACAACAACAATAATAATCATAATAGTAACAACAACAACAACAACAACAACAACAACAACAACAACAACAACAACCACCATCACCAACACCAATAACCGACGACCATCTTCCTCTATCGCTTGTAGTGACAACAGCCGCACGTGACGAGGTCTTCCGAGGTCCCATCATCGTCTCCGAACCGCCCTCTAGCGTTCTCTTCACGAACTCCACGGGCGTCTCTCTACCCTGCTACGCCTTCGGTCACCCGCCGCCGGAGATCCGCTGGTACGCCGCGGACGGTGGCGCCGTCGTGCAGGATATAGCCGGACTGCGACGAACGACCAGTAATGGGACGTTGGAGCTGGAACCGTTCGACACGCGCTACTACCGTGCCGACGTGCACGCGACCGTGTACCAGTGCACGGCGACGAACAGTGTCGGCGTGGTGCGCAGCCGACGCGTGCACGTACACGCAGGTGAGTGTTGCATGCGCGCGCGTACACGCGGGAGAGTGTTAGGGGTGTAAACGTACATGCGAGAGTGTTGGATGCGCGCGCGTACACGCGGGAGAGTGTTAGGGGTGTGAACGTACATGCGAGAGAGTGTTGGATGCGTGCACGTACACGCGAGAGTGTTGGATGCGTGCACGTACACGCGAGAGTGTTGGATGCGTGCACGTACACGCGAGAGTGTTGGATGCGTGCACGTACACGCGAGAGTGTTGGATGCGTGCACGTACACGCGAGAGTGTTGGATGCGTGCATGTACACGCGAGAGTGTTGGATGCGTGCACGTACACGCGAGAGTGTTGGATGCGTGCGCGTACACGCGGAAGAGTGTTGGATGCGTGCACGTACACGCGAGAGTGTTGGACGCGTGCGCGTACACGCGAGAGTGTTGGATGCGTGCACGTACACGCGAGAGTGTTGGATGCGTGCACGTACACGCGGGAGTGTTGGATGCGTGCACGTACACGCGAGAGTGTTGGATGCGTGCACGTACACGCGAGAGTGTTGGATGCGTGCACGTACACGCGAGAGTGTTGGATGCGTGCACGTACACGCGAGAGTGTTGGATGTGTGCACGTACACGCGAGAGTGTTGGATGTGTGCACGTACACGCGAGAGTGTTGGATGCGTGTTCACGCGGGAGAATGGTGGATGCGTGCGCGTACATGCATGCAGGTGAGTGTTGGGTGTGCGCGTATACGCGGGAGAGGGTCGGACGCGTGCACGTACACGCGAGAGAGGGTCGGACGCGTGCACGTACACGCGAGAGAGTGACGTATAGCTACGCGTGTGCGTACACGCGAACGTGTATACGTCCAGGCCGGCGTGTGCAAACCACGCACATGCGCCTAAGTCTACAGCTACGAGTCACATTGCGTGGCGTGTCGCCTTTCGAGTTTAGATTCGATATCAATGAACTGTACGCTGCTACACGTATAATAATAACAATGATTCATGCTCGCTGCACGAGTTATTATTTATAACTATTAACAAGTTTTCGGACGATTTTTCAAATTACGTTAAGAAAGCGCTAATGGAAACCGTAACCCTTGACAGCACGCAATATCGCAGTAGTTCGCTGTAGTTGTGTAGAATATTTCTGACGGTTTTTTTTTTCGCTGTGCGTAAGTGGGTGCATTTCTTCGCGTCGTGTCGCGAGAGAGCGAATGTATGAATTTCGAGTAATTGCGTCATCGTTATTAATGAAATTGCATTATGTTGCGCTAATGACGAAATATCTTAACTGCCGGGCAAACCCTACCAGCCTCTTCACTCTCTTTCGCTGTTGTTCGCTGTATTTATTTCTCGCGCTCGCTCTCGCTCTCTCTCTCTCTCTCTCGCTCTCTCTCTCTCTCTCTCTCTCTCTTTCTCTCTCTCTCTCTCTCTCTCTCTCTCTCTCTCTCTCTCTCTCTCCCTTCTCTCACTCTCGTCATTTCTCTCGGTCCTGTTCGGCACAACGTCCTCGTGTCTCGTTATATTAGTGAAATGCAGCGAGATCGATTAGTTAGCGAGTATAGACAGAGGCTAGTAGCGATGGTAAGCTGGAATTCTACACCACGAAATGACGCGGGTTGCTGTCAGAAATCGCACGTACGCGCTGCGTGTAATTCGTACCACACGTAATGCGGACTCATTGCGTCTGTCTGTGTCTCCAGGGTCCCCCCCACCTTTCTACTACCCCCTTTTTATAACCACCCC
>NW_014579738.1:21334-22428 GCF_000485595.1 Priapulus caudatus
CTCTCTCTTCTTCCTCTCTCTCTCTTCTTCTTCTTCTTCTCTCTCTCTCTCTCTCTATCTCTCTCTCTCTCTCCCTTCTCTCACTCTCGTCATTTCTCTCGGTCCTGTTCGGCACAACGTCCCGTGTCTCGTTATATTAGTGAAATGCAGCGAGATCGATTAGTTAGCGAGTATAGACAGAGGCTAGTAGCGATGGTAAGCCGGAATTCTACACCACGAAATGACGCGGGTTGCTGTCAGAAATCGCACGTACGCGCTGCGTGTAATTCGTACCGCACGTAATGCGGACGCATTGCGTCTGTCTGTGTCTCGAGGCTCACACTCACTTGATTACTACCCTGTTGCAATCACCGCCTCTCAGTGTGACCATACCCACGTGACTACTACCCTGGTGCAGTCATCGCCTCTCGACCCACACAACCAAGTCATTGCCACCCTGCTACAATCACCCCCTTCTACCAACACAACCAAGTCACTGGCACCCTGCTACAATCACCCCCTTCTACCGACACAACCAAGTCACTGCCACCCTGCTACAATCACCCCCCCCCCTCTGTCACCACGCCTATGTCACTGCTTCCATGTTACCCCCGTTACGTCACTACACCAACGTGACAGTTACCCTGCTACAAGCGTCTGCTCTCTGCCGGCACTACGCGCCAAACTAACAGCTAATAGTGGAATTATTGCGGCTTTTCCGTGTCGGGAGCCGTTCGCGTCGGCGTCGGCTTTCCGCGAGCAATTGATTGATGAAAGCGCTAAACTCTTTGGAAGAGAATAAAGACAGTCTAACGGTGTCGCGGCGAGTAGGTTGCTCTCGTTCGCGGTCACGCATGGGGGTTCTTTCGCGCGGTATTATGTCGTGTAGCGCGGGAGAAACACGCGAGCGTGTGTCAGCTCTAGTACGGTCAATCGTCGTTACTCTGTTGATGTCACGAGGGGTGGTGGGGTGGGGGGGAGGGGTTGTGTGCGCGCGCGCGTGTGTGCGTGTGCGTGCGTGCGTGTGTGTGTGTGTGTGTGTGCGTGCGTGGGGGTGTGCGTCTGTGTGTGCGTGCATGCGCGTGCGTGTGTGAACGTGTGCCAGTGCGTGCGTG
>NW_014579738.1:22438-27337 GCF_000485595.1 Priapulus caudatus
CGCGAGCAATTGATTGATGAAAGCGCTAAACTCTTTGGAAGAGAATAAAGACAGTCTAACGGTGTCGCGGCGAGTAGGTTGCTCTCGTTCGCGGTCACGCATGGAGGTTCATTCGCGCGGTATTATTATGTCGTGTATTGCGCGGGAGAAACACGCGAGCGTGTGTCAGCTATAGTACGGTCAGTCGTCGTTACTCTGTTGATGTCACGAGGGGTGGTGGGGTGGGGGGGGGAGGGGTTGTGTGCGCGCGCGCGTGTGTGCGTGTGCGTGCGTGCGTGTGTGTGTGTGTGTGTGTGTGGTGGGGTGTGCGTCTGTGTGTGCGTGCATGCGCGTGCGTGTGTGAACGTGTGCCAGTGCGTGCGTGCGTTCGTGTGTGTGTGCGTGCGCGTGCGTGTATGCGCGTGCGTGCGTGCGTGCGTGTATGCGCGTGCGTGTGTGGACGTGTGCCAGTGCGTGCGTGCGTGTGTGCGTGCGTGTGTGCGTGCGCGTGCGTGTATGCGCGTGCGTGCGTGCGTGCGTGCGTACATGCGCGTGCGTGTATGTGTGTGCGTGTATGCGCGTGCGTGTCTGAACAGGCCCGTAACAAGAACCTATTTCTGGCGGAACATAATTTCGTGACTCAAGCGAGCAATGTCGAGGGAATAGATTTTTTTGAAAGGTTTAGAGCAGTAAACGACGTTATGGCACAGCATTAGTCTGCAGGGATCATTCTGTTCAATTATTTATTACATTTAATTTAGGTTAATTTGCATTTGTTAAGCTTATTATTATTATGTTTTTCTTCGTAAGCTGCCCTTGCCACTGGGTGGTAGTTCTTTGCGACAGGCTTAAATGTAAATTAAATCACGTACGCAACACACACACACACACACACACACACACACACACACACACCCACACACACACACACACACACCACACACACACACACACACACACACACACACACACACACACACACACACACACACACACACACACACACACACACACACAGTTTGAGAGCTTTTATTTTTCGACCATCGAAAAATGCACGACGCCACGAAGGAAAAAACAAACCAAACAAAAAACTGAATAAATATTGGCGTCCGACCGCATTATGTGCTACAGCGCGCGGGGTATGAGAAAACAACGCAGGCCGTCTTATTCAGGGCAGAAGTAATAACATCGTGCGCGCATACGTGGCTGGCATTGAACATTAAGAGTACATAATAGAGATCTATTACGCTACTTTATTAACTTCAGGAGTAGATAATAGGAGAGGATCCCTTTATCTACTCCTGTTAACATGCTATTACACATGGCTGGATTAGCATGGTACGGTGATGGTGGCGTAGCGGGGAGGAGGTGCGGAGATGGTTTGGCGGTAGCGGGGAGGAGGTGCGACGCATGGTGGCTGGATTAGCATGATGATGGGTTGGCGGAGAAAGGAGAGGCGCATGTCGCTGGGCAGGCGCGATTAGCGGTTAATGATTAGCGGTTATTTAATGACGGAGAGATCGAGAGATAGCGCCACTGTGGATCTGTGCGGATTCAAGTTACGACCATCTGTCGCGCCTCTCTTCTCTTCTGTTTTTCTTTCTTTCTGTTCTTTTCTCTTTCTCTATCTATCTGTTCTATATATCTGTCTATCTATCTATCTATCTATCTAATCTATCTATCTATCTATCTATCTATCTATCTAGTCTAATCTATCTCACTCTATCTATCTAATCTCTATCTTCTATCTCTATCTCTATCTCTATTCTATCTCCTATTCTATCTCTATCCTATCTCTCTCTCTTCGTCTCCTCTCTCTTCTCTCTCTCTCTCTCGCTCTCTCTCTCTCTCTCTCTCCTCTTTCTCTCTCTCTCTCTCTCTGCTCTTCTCGTTGTCTACCTCTTTCTCTGTCTACACTCTCTTTCTTCCTATTCTCTCTTTCTCTCTCTCTCTCTCTCCCCTTTCTACCCTCTTCCTCTCTCTCTCGGACACGATTTTGCTCCACACTTCCTTCGCGCGGATTTCCGCACCGCTACCACTGCCGCCGCCGCTGTCGCCGCCGCTTCCACTGTCGCTGCCGCTGTCGCCGCTGCTTCCACTGTCGCCGCCGCCGCCGGGCCGACATCATCGAAAGGTTATGTTGTCTTGTAAAAGTGACTCTTATTTAGAGAGTGTTTGCAGTGCTGTCGAGCTATGATACGGTGGGAGATCGGTGGTGATGTGGTGGTGGAGAGAAAGACAGGGTGAGGAAGAGGGGAGGAAGGGAGGGGAGAGGAGAAGGGAGAGGAGGAGGAGGAGGAGGAAGACATAGAGGGGGAGAGGGGAGGGAGAGGGGAGGGAAGGGAAAGGAATGAAACCTCGACGTTCCTTCCTCGCCCGAGTCTATGTGGGGTGTCCGCTACTAGGCTCTCGCATCAAAAACACACCTCGCCCGCAGACTTCCAGTAACTTCTCCAGCACTATCGCCAAATATCCAGTCTTCTTCTCTCTTCTCTCTTCTTCTCCTTTCTCTCTCTCTCTCTCTCTCTTCTCGACTTCTCTCTCTCTCTCTCTTCTCTCTCTCTCTTTTCCTCTCTCTCTCTCTCTCTCTCTCTCTCTCCTCTCTCTCTCGTCTCTCTCTCTCTCTCTACTCTCTTCTCTCCTCTTTCTTCTCGTCTCTCTCTCTCTCTTCTCTTCTCTCTCTCTCTCTCTCTCTCTCTCTCTCGCCTCTACATCTAGTAACTCAGTATGCTGCCCGCAGCGACTATCCCTTCTCTCTTTTCTTTCTTACTTCTCTCTCTTCTCTTTCTTCTCTGGTTCTCTCTTTTCCCTCTTCGCTTCTTCTTTTCTCAAGCCGCCGTCGAACGTGCCGAGATTTTAACGCTTCGGTTCCGCATCCGCGCAGGAAACCCCGTCAGCGCAAAACCAGAGCGACGGTTAGCGGCTGGCACGCGGATCGCCCCCCTCCTCCAAGAAATATCGCCTCCGCGAGTTGTCCATAACAGAGATGACTCCGCGAGCGTGTGTGTTTTTTAGTGGCGAGTAGACGGGCGATACACGAGATTCTCTTTGTTCGTCGCGTCCCGTTTTTCTCGCTTTCGGGCTCGGCGACCGCATTCTATTGACTAACTTCGTCAGTTCAGCGAGGCTTCCCCCATGCACGCCGCTAACCGCATATATACCTTTCACTCGCGCGCGCCAGCCACGATGATGACGGCGATAGAGAGAGAGAGAGGAGAGCGAGGATGAGATGAGGAAGCGAGGAGAAAGCAATGGCGATGAGATGAGGACGAGAGAGAGGAGAGAGGAGAAGAGAGAGAAGAGAGAGAGATGAGAGAGAGAGAGGAGTAGAGACATGCTTTGGCTTGGATCCGAGAAGAGAGAGAGAGAGAGAGAGGAGGGAAAGCGAAACGAAAATGGGAAAATTCGCCGCGTCCGATGAAATGTTGTTTGCGCGGCTGCGGACGCGGCAATATTGCCTTTGTTGGCGCGTCGACAGGCGAGAATGCCCGCAGCATCCCGAATTTAAAAAAAAACTCCCCGGCTTCGTTTATCCAACAGATTAATCGACACGAATCGCGGAATTGCTCGCAGCCGTCGCAGCAGCAGCATCCTCTAGCATCCCTCAGCATCCCTCAGCATCCTTCAGCATCCGTCATCATCCTTCAGTGTCCATCAGAATCCCGCAGCATCCCTCAGCATCCCTCAGCAATCCTCAATAGCCCAGCATTCCCCTTACAATTCTATCACTCCTTCCAGCATCACGCACCATCCTCCCAGCATCCACCGAGGCCCTCCTGTACCCCCAGCATCCCCCTCACCATCCTATCCCCCCTTCCAGCATCAGGCACCATCCTCCCAGCATCCACCGAGACCCTCCTGCACCCCCAGCATCCCCCTCACAATCCTATCACCCCTTCCAGCATCACGCACCATCCTCCCAGCATCCACCGAGACCCTCACGTACCCCNGCATCCACCGACACCCTCCTCGCACCCTCCAGCATCCCCCTCACCATCCTATCACCCCTTCCAGCATCTACGGACACCCTCCTGTACACCCCCCTACTATCCCAACACCCTCCTGCACTTCCAGCATCCCCCTCACCATTCCATCATCCCTTCTAGCTTCCAGCATCCGCGCGTCATCAATATATCATCTGATCATTGTATCGCGCAGCATAACGACACTGGCGTCGCGTGCGTGTGCGCTATAATAACCATTATGACAGACGGGCACACACGGGTCGTAACAGGAGCACGGTTGTGTGATTATACGGTTACAACATTCTCAACACGGTCACAACGGTCACAGCGGTCACAACGGTCACAACGGTCACAACGGTCAAAACATTCACAACACGGACACGTCGGTCACAACACACAACTACACCATTACACAACTACTGTACAACAACTATACAACTACTATACAACCACTACACAACTACAGCACAACTACACAACACATAACACAACGCCATAATGGCCACAACGGTCACAACACACAACTCCAACAAAACTACACAACACAACTACACCACTACACAACTACTATAGAACAACTATGCAACTACAGCACAACTACACATGCAGCACACAACACAACGCCATAATGGTCACAACTGTCACAACACACAACTCCAACAAAACTACACAACACACAACTAGTATACAACAACTACACAACGGCCACAACATTCGCAACATTCGCAACTCACGGTCGCATCCATCTTTGTTTCTTTGTGTTTTCAGTGATCAAGCAGACGTACGAGGTGACGGTTAACGACAAGGATGCGATCAAGGGCAACACGGCCGTCATGAAGTGCGAGATACCGACGTTCGTGCAGCAGTATGTGCGGGTAGAGTACTGGCTGCGGGGGTCGGAGCGCATCGAACCAGGTACGTGTGTGTGGGGGGAGGGTGTGTGTGTGAGTGTGTG
>NW_014579738.1:28304-42059 GCF_000485595.1 Priapulus caudatus
TACACAACTACTATACAACCACTACACAACCACTATACAACCACTATACAACCACTATACAACCACTATACAACCACTATACAACCACTATACAACTACTATACAACCACTATACAACTACTATACAACCACTACACAACCACTATACAACCACTATACAACCACTATACAACCACTATACAACTACAGCACAACTACACAACCACTACACAACTACTATACAACTACTATACAACCACTACACAACCACTATACAACCACTATACAACCACTATACAACCACTATACAACCACTATACAACCACTATACAACCACTATACAACCACTATACAACCACTATACAACCACTATACAACCACTATACAACCACTATACAACCACTATACAACTACAGCACAACTACACAACCACTACACAACTACTATACANCTCTCTCTCTCTCTCTCTCTCTCTCTCTCTCTCTCTCTCTCTCTCTCTCTCTCTCTCTCTCTCTCTCTCTCTCTCTCTCTCTCTCTCTCTCTCTCGCTACTACATCCAGTAACTCCAGTATCTGCCCCCAGCTCTATCGCCTTCTCTCTTTTCTTCTCTTCTTCTCTCTCTCTTCTTCTCTCTTCTCTCTTCTTCCCTCTCGCTTCTTCTTTCTCAACCGCCGTCGAACCGTGCGAGATTCTAACGCTCGTATCCGCATCCGCGCAGGAAACCCCTTCTAGCACAAAACCAGAGCGCCGGTAGCGGCTGGCACGCCGATCGCCCCCCTCCCTCCCAAAAAATATCGCATCCCGCGAGTGTCCATAACGAGATGACTCCGCGAGCGTGTGTGTTTTTAGTGGCGAGTAGACGGGCGATAACGAGATCTCTTTGTCGTCGCGTTTTTCTCGCTTTCGGGCTCGACGGCCGGCATCTATTGACTAACTGTCAGTCAGCGAGGTTCCCCCATGCCGCGCTAACCGCATATATACCTTACACTCGCGCGAGCCAGCGACGATGATGACAGCGATAGAGAGAGAGAGAGAGAGAGAGAGAGAGAGAGAGAGAGAAGAAGAGAGAGAGAGAGAGAGAGAGAGAGAGAGAGAGAGAGAGAGAGAGAGAGAGAGAGAGAGAGAGAGAAGAGAGAGAGAGGAGGAGGGAAAGCGAAGACGAAAATGGAAAATTCCGCCGCGTTCGATGAAATGTTGTTTTCGCGGGCTGCTGACGCGGCAAATTGCTTGTTGCGCGTCGACGGGCGAGAATGCCCGCAGGCATCCCGCATTTAAAAAAAAACTCCCGCTTGTCGTTATCCACACAGATTAATCGACACGAATCGCCGGAATTGCTCGCAGCCGTCGCAGCAGCAGTCATCCTCTAGCATCGCCTCAGCCATCCCTCAGATCCTTCAGCATCCGTCATCTCCTTCAGTGCCATCAGGAATCCCGCAGAAATCTACTCAGACCTCAGTAGTGCCCAGCATTCCCTCTAAATATACTATCACCCCTATCAGCATCACGCACCATCCTCCATCATCCACCGAGACCAACTCCTGTACCCCCGCATCCCCCTCACCATCCGTATCACCCCTTCCAGCATCACGCATCATCCTCCAGCATCCATCGACACCTCCTGTACCGCAGCATCCCTCACCATTCTATCACCCCTTCCAGCATCAGGCACATCTTTCCAGTCAGCGCACCGAGGACCCTCACGTCCCCCCAGCATCCCTCTCACCATTCTATCACCCCTTCCAGCATCTACGACACCTCCTCTACGCCCAGCACCCCTACATCCTATCACACCCTTCCAAGAGCCACGACCACCCTCCTAATATACCCGCCCCTACTATCCAGACACCCTGCCATGCACTCACCAGCATCCCCCTTCACATCCCATCAATCCTTCTAGCTTCCACATTCGCGCTTCACTCAATAGATTACAGTCTGATCATTTGTCTCGCGCGCATAACGACACTGGCGTCCGCGCGTGCGGCGCCCTTATAATAACCATAGACAGACGGCACATCACGGGTCGTAAGCAGGAGCACGGTTGGATGGATTATATCAATACAACATTCGCAACACCGGTCACAGGCGGTCAAAACGCGGTCAAAAACATTTCACAACACGGACACGTCGCAAAACACAACTAACAAACTCACACCAACTACTATACAACACCTATACAACTACAACACAGCAACTACACATGACGAGGTAACCCACAACTACACAACCGACTATACAGCCACTATACAACCACTATGACAACTACAGCACACACAGGAAAACGTCATAATGCGTCACAACGGTCACAACCACAACTCCAACAAAACTACCACAATACACAAGCTACACCACTACCACAACTACTATACAGCAACTATGCAACTACAACACAACTACACAGCACACACACAGAACGCACATAATGGTCACAACGGCACAACACACAACTCCAACAAACGACTCAGGAGAGCTGACGAAACTGAACTTTGAACGCTGACTGAACGACTGAGGCAAGCTTAACCCCGAGCTATCGACCCCTACACAACACATATAACTATTATAACAACAACTACACAACGGCCACAAATTCGCAACATTCGCAACTTCACGGTCGCATCTCCTTACGTTTCTTTGTGTTTCTAGTCATCAAGCAGACCGTACGAGGTGACGTGTGAACGGACGCAAGATGCGATCAAGGCAACACGGCCGTCATGAAGTGCGGAGATACCGAAACGTTCGTGGCAGCCCATATGTGCGTAGAGTACTGGCTGCCGGGGGTCGCCGAGCGCACGCACCAGGTCCTGTGTGTGGGGTGTGGTGTGTGCTGGTGCGTGTCTGTTGTGGGGAGGATGTGTGGGGTGTTGTGGGGGGGGGCTGTATGACACTGTGTGCTGTGTGTGTGTGTGATGTGTGCTGGTGTGTGTGTGAGTCGTGTGTGTGTTCGTGCAGCTGTACGTGGTAGGGGGGTACTGGCTGAGGGGCTCGGAGCGCGGTCGAACACTATATTATACGATCTGATGCGCGCGTTGTTGAGTGGGGAGGGGGGCGTTAGCATGTGTGTGCGTGTGCGTGGAAGATGACGACCCCTCCCCTCGAATATTCAAGCTCAACCAGTTTATACACGCCTTCCCACGTGTCGCCGCTTGTCAAAATTGTCAAATTTACGCTACTTCGTTACTAAGCAACGTCTTTAGATTTTAGAACGCACGCGACGGTCGATCTCATACACGTGTGATCATGCGTGATTGCGTGATTGTGTGATGCGTGATGCGTGATGCGTGATTGCGTGATTGTGTGATGCGTAATACGTGATGCATGCTCATGCGTGATTATGCGTGGTGATGCGTGGTGATGCGTGATGCATGATGCGTGATCACGCGTGATTGCAGGTGGCAGGTACAGCGTGTTCGCTCACGGCGAGCTGCACATCAGGAACGTGAGGCGTGATGACGTCATCTTCTCGTTCCGCTGCGTCACGCGTCACGCGCTGACGGGCGAGGAGGTGACAAGTTACGGAGCAGGCCGCCTGAGGCTGCGAGGTAAGCAACATGTTCTGCTAGCATCTATGACAAATACGACATACACATAATTATACGCTCTCCTATGACACTATTTGTCATAGGAAGATTCTTCCTATGACAAATATTGGCGAGTCAACTTCGTTCCGCTTTACAGCTGCTATTCACTGCTTGCGTTCATAATAGCGCTCCTATAAACTCCTATGATGCGCACAACACATACAACAATATTTGTCATAGGAAGACAAAAGGTGTCATAGGAGAGCGTATATGCGTATGTCGTATTTGTCATAGATGCTAGCAGAATAGGCTGGATATAGAGGGCGCTCATGCAGGCTGAATCACAGCAGTACCTCCTCTATAAAGAGCATAAAGCGTCTATAATAATAATATTGATCATGATTATTATGATTATTATTATCATAATTCATATCATTATTATTATAATATTAAAACAAATAAATATATTGTATATTGTTATGTATAATCATTATATATATATATATATATATCAGGGGTGAATAATGGCAAATGATAAATGTCATGATTGACTCCTGATATATTTATATATATAATCATTATTATATATCAGAATTATATCACACATATCACATATTATCTTCATCATCTATCATCATGCTGTTACATTACGTAGCATGTGCTGTTTGCCTTCATTTCATGTTGTGATGTTATGTATCATGTTCCTGTCTGTTTCCCCTGCTTACAGACGTGATGAGTCTGCGACCTGCAATTGTCGACATCGCCACGACGGTGTCGGTCAAAGTTCACAACGACGTCGAGCTGCCGTGCGCCGCCGAGGGCTCCCCCGTGCCCACCTACCGGTGGCTGCGCGACGGAGCGCCGCTAGAGGTCGCTGGTCGCTTCGGTCAGCAGTCGGGGAGTTTGTTCGTGAGGAATGCGACGTTGGCCGACGGAGGAAAGTACGTGTGCGAGGTCGAGAACCGACTGGGCGTCGCCGACGGAGAGACAGAGCTGATTGTTACAGGTAAGCTCCAGGTAGCACACGGTACGGTATCGTCAGGTAGTACACGGAACGGCATTGTCACAGGTACGCGAAACCACGCACGAAAGCGTGCCTCTCCCCCCCCCATAAAAACGTAACACGAAAATGAAAAATTTCAAGTTTAAAAATATATATTAAAATAAACATATGAATATTAAAAGTTTTAAAAAATTACGAAAAAAATCAAAAAAAATCATAAAAATCATAAAAATAGAAATGTATAATGAACTCTCGCCTATCTTCGTCACCTTTCAGAGCTGCTTTCCGTCTACCTTTCGCCTCAATCGCAAACCGTCGACCTCGGCTCGTCGGCCACTCTCAACTGCACCATCTACGGATATCCGGTGACGGCCGTGTCGTGGCTGAAGGACGGGTATCCCCTCGTCGACGAGCCGGGTCACGTGAGCGTGTTGTCGACGCAGGTGCAGATAGTGGCGATGCAGCGGCAGGATAGGGGCATGTATCAGTGCTTCGCCGAGAACGACGAGACGTCCGTGCAGGCAACGGGCGAAATCAAGCTGGGAAGTGAGTATAGCGGCTCGTGGATGCTCTGTGATATATGCATACGCATGCACGCAGGCAGGCAGCAAACACACGCGCATACGAGAGAGAGAACGAGAGAAAGGAGAGCGAAAGAGGGAAAGGAGAGCGAACGAGAGAAAGGAGAGCGAAAGAAAGAGAGCGAGCGAAAGAGAGAACGAGCGAGACAGAGACACACATACGGAGAGTGAGAGGGACAGATAGACAGATAGTGAGAGAGAGAGAGACAGACAGATAGTGAGAGAGAGACAGACAGACAGACAGACAGACAGACAGACAGACAGACAGACAGCCAGACAGACAGACAGACAGACAGACAGACAGACAGACAGACAGACAGACAGACAGACAGGCAGAGGGGGAGCGGGCGGGAGAAAGAGAGAGAGAGAGCGATTTAGACTATAGTTTTCTACGCGTCGCCTGGCGCGTTTTACCATGGTACATAAGGCAAAGCTCGGCCGATTCCTCTCCCCATCTTTGGGTTAGATGAAGTGAGGGAGATACGTCACCGATCAAAGTGCATCAAATGGCCATGAATGACCTTGAGGAAGGGAGATGTGGGCTGAGCGGGCTGCGTGTGACGTAATACCATTAACGACTTACCATTCTCACTGCAATTCACATCTCGGTAGTTAACGCATCAAATGTTGTCGGTACGGTGTGGTAGTTGCATCCGCACCTAACCTTTTAAAGCAGCCGCGAAGCGAGAGTGAAGTAGAGGCGAAGGGCGTACCAAAGTAACGCGTGGGCAGAACGAGACGAAACTCAAACGAGATTGAAACCCGAATCCGGGTTGAGTATGTAATGAGAACGTCGGATTTCCGGATTGCATTTTCTGAAAATTTCCCCGCCGCTAGGATGGATATGAAATCGCAAACATACGGATTTCTGCTAATGAGAAAGCTCGTTAGAGACAGAATGAATAGACAGGTCGAGCGAGAAAGGAATCCGTATGGCGGATGCCACGCGGGGCAACCGCCAGACGTTTGAGACTACACTATTCATCCGTTTAGCTTCCGTTTCCCACGCAACTCCCACACACGTCATCCTGGCAAGATTGTTACAGATGTATACGTACAAACCCGGGCGACTTGATGGACATGGCCAGCCTGTTTGCTATTCTTGTATCTTCTCACACGCGTGCTACGTAAATGCGAATACAAATACGAACTATGCTATGCGCATATGTGTTGTACATAATGTTATACAGCGAAATACGTTCGATACGTACGTACATATGTATAAATATCGTCCAGGTCATTGATGACTGATCAATATTGATATTGATAATGATTTTTAATTTTCTTTAGTATTTTTTTGTTTCCTTGTTATCATGTTTACAGTTTTATTAGTATTTTTCCATTTTATAATGACAATTTAATTGTCACCAAATAAATTATTCTTATGTTTTTATATTATTATAATTATTTATTTTTATTATATTTATCGCTGTAATTTTAATTAATTAATTAATTAATTGTCTCTTAATGCTCGCAGTCGCTACACCGCAGCTGCACGCCACCTTTGAGGAACAGACCCATCAGCCTGGCGCCTCTGTACACCTCACCTGCGTCGCCTCTGGAAACCCAACACCGGATATCGTCTGGACGCTCGACGACGTCGCCATGCCAACCTACGACCGCTTCCGGGTCGAGACGAAGGTCACGCCTCGAGGTGACGTCATCAGTTCGGTTAACGTCACGAACATGAGGGTAGAAGATGGCGGCGAGTATCGGTGTCACGTGACGAACGAGCACGGACAGGTGGCGCACTCTGCCAGGATGAACGTGATTGGCGCGCCGTTTATACGTCAGCTGAACAACGTGACGGCCGTGGCCAATCAGGACCTCGTAGTCAGGTGTCACGTGGCTGGGTATCCTATAGAGTCGATTACGTGGGAAATCGGTGAGCGTTAGTTTTGCTTTTGCTTTCGTTTTCGTTCATTTTTTTCTTTTACGCTGTGAAAAACTGGCTAGTTTGAGATAAATTACTGATTTGTTTTTTATTAAAATTTTGCTGACGTCTACGTATGTGTCGGATCTTGGTGTTAAGTAGGTTGAAGGTTGAGTAGGTCTAAGTAGGTTGAATAATGTTAAGTGAAGTCAAGTAGGTAACGTAAGTAAGCTAAATATTTTAAGTCCTTATTTCTGTCAGTTTCTGCTGTGTGTACGTGTTGCTATTTTGCTGTTTCTCCCATTAGGGGAAGCGAAATAAATGCTACTGCTGGTAAAAAAAATTAAGCGTTCGTAAATCGACCGTCAACGATTCGTGTTCGCCATCATCTCTTTCACAGATGTATTTGAAGTACTGAATTCGCTAATACTTAGAGCCCATCGTCATTCAATCAGGACGTTTCTAGAATGCGTCTACGGTCAAACCCGTGTCAGTGAACAAACAGTTCTATTAAACAGGCACATCTCTGTAAAGGGCACACTTAACGTTTCCATTGAGTAGTAGTTAAACAGCGAAATCCCTTCTGTAAAATAGGCACCTGTTTTTATAAAGGGTAATTTTGAGGTTCCCCATAGTGCCTTTGTTTTGGGCAAAAGTTTTGTAGTCGCAACCGTATCTCGGCGCGTCATCAATCTCTCTCTCTCTCTCTCTCTCTTTCTCTCTCTCTCTCTCTCTCGTCTCTCATCCTCACTTTCTCTCTCTTTACGATTTTTGCCGCCAGATGGCATGAAACTTCCGCTCAATCACCGCCAGCACGTGACCAAAGATGGCACCCTGCGCATAGCGAACATACAACTGAGCCAGGACACGGGAACGTACACGTGCATCGCTCGCAATCCGCAGGGACAGGGCATGCGCAGAAGCACCTACGTCGCCGTGCAAGGTATGACGAGCATTTACGCGTGCGTGTCAGACGAAAATATCGGTGAGGCGGGGTCGACACGGGGGAATTTCGCATCTAGATGGTTGATCCCCCGCGCGAAGGGAAGGGTAGGTACTGCTGCTGCTGTTGCTGGTGGTAGTGCTGCTGGTGGTGGTGATGGTGCTGCTGCTGGTGGTAGTGCTGCTGGTGGTGGTGATGGTGCTGCTGCTGCTGCCGCTACTGCTGCTGCTGCTGGTGGTAATGCTGCTGGTGGTGGTGATGGTACTGCTGCTGTTGCTGCTACTGCTACTGATGCTGCTACTGCTGCTACTGCTGCTACTGCTGCTACTGCTACTACTGCTGCTGCTGCTGCTGCTACTGCTGCTGCTGCTGCTGCTGCTGCTGCTGCTACTGCTGCTGCTACTGCTGCTACTGCTGCTGCTGCTGCTACTGCTACTGCTACTGCTGCTACAGCTACTGCTACTACTGCTGCTGCTGCTACTGCAGCTGCTACTGCTACTGCTGCTACTGCTGCTACTGCTGCAGCTACTGCTGCAGCTACTGCTACTGCTACTGCAGCTGCTGCAACATGCTGGAAACAAAATCCTCCTCAACCCACTGCCCCACGTTTGTTTATTTAAACCTCTTCCTTCTCCGTAAGTGGCAGCCGACCGTTGGCTGCCGGCGGCACGACAGACGGGGCCGACGCTTCGGCGACGACGTCGGGGTCGACGCCTCGGCGACGACGTCGGGGCAGGGATCGATCTCGGTAAAAAATTGCAGCAACGAACAGTGCTGCGATCAAAGCGCCAAAAGATCGGCCACGAAAACCAGTTAGAAATGTTTTTTTATCGAGCAGCTAGGGCCGTTTCCGTCTATGGTTATTCGGCGCAATTTATTTTTACACCAGGCGCATTCCCGCGCTGGGTGTCAAATGTAGTGCGCATGCGCAGGCTGGTGCCATTTTGCGTTCTAGTTCCGCGCACATTTCTCTTTACAGATTTGCGTTAATTTCCAGTTTCGATTGCGACTGTAGTTCTTTTGTATATTATGTATTTGTCTGTACTTATACTGAAGTAAACAAAGGTGTGATTCAATAATAATATTAATAATAATAATAATAACAATATAATTAATACTTTATTTGATAATGATTTACTTTAAATCGATGTTTAAACATACTTTATAATGATGATTAATTACATGATATTATTGATAAAAACGTCATTATTAATAATAATAATAATAATAATAATAAAGCTAATAATAATTATCTCTATGAATTCGGCAGTTCCTCCGGTCATTGAACCCTTTCACTTTCCGGAGCTGAAGCAAGGACAGCGCGCGCGTCTCACATGTGTCATCTCATCCGGAGATCTTCCTATCACCATAAGGTACGACATATAGCGACCCCTTTCTCTCTCCCTCTCTCCTCTCTCTCTCCTCTCTCTCTCTCTCTTCTCCTCGCCTGTCTCTCTCTCTCTCTCTCTCTCTTTCTTTTTTCTCCCTCCCTTCTCCCTCTCCCTCTCCCTCTCCCTCTCTTTCTCTCTCTCTCTCTCTTTCTCTCTACTCTCTCTCCCCTCTCTCGCTCTCTCTTCTCTCTCTCTTCTCTCTCTCATTTCTCTGCTCTCTCTCTCTCTCTACTCTCTCGCGCTCTTTCTCTCTCTCTCTCCCTTAACTCCCTCTCTCTTCCCTCTCTCTCTCGCAGCTCTCTTCTCTCTCTCGTCTTTGCACTTGCGCTGGTCTCTCTTCTCTTGCGCGTCTCTCTCTCTTCTCTCTCTTTTTTTCGCTTTCGCTCTCTCCTTCTCTCGCTCTTGCTCTGCTCATACCCCGCTCTTGCCTCTCGCTCTCGACTTCTCTTTTTCTCCTTGCTCTTTCTCTATATCTCCCGCTTCTCTCATCTTCTCTCTTCGTTCTTTTCTCTCTCTTCTCTTGTCTCTCTTCTTTCTTTCCCTCGCGCGCGCTTTTTTTCCTCCTTCTATCGCCTCTTTTTCTCTTCTCCGCTCTTTCTCTATATCTCTATGCTCTTTCTCGCTCTTTCTCTTGCTCTTATTCTCTAGATCTATCTCTCTTGCTCTCTCACTTCTCTCTCTCACTCTCCATTCTAATCTATTCAATAATTCTGCGCCAGCCAAGAGGTCGCGCGTGTTCTTCGTGAGTCGACGTTAAATAAATGTAGATGATGCGCTCGCATCTCGATTCTGGAGCGAGAGCGCATCGTGGATAATCAGTGAGGCGTTCGTATCGGAGAGTCGTGCGACTGTATCGTGCGTGTATAGTGAAGTAAATGCACCTATTACATGCCGGGACCCGGCGCTCGCGTCTGCCGCGTATAGTTTATGTCATCTGCGCTCTCTCTCGTCTCTCTCGCTCTCTCTCTCTCTCTCTCTCTCTCTCTCTCTCTCTCTCTCTCTCTTCTCTTTCTCTCTTCTCTCTCTCTCTGCTCTCTCTTTCTCTCTCCCCTCTCTCTCTTCTCTCTCTCTTGCCTTCTCTCTGACTTTCGCTTGCCTCTCTGATCTTTTTCGCTTTTTCTCCCCGCTTTCGTGATTCTCTCGCTCTCTCTCTCTCTCTCTCTCTCTCTCTTCTCTCTTCTCTTCTATCTCTCTCTTTCTCTCTCTCTCTCTCTCTCTCTCTCTCTTTCCTCTTTCTCTCGCTCTCTCTCTCTCTCTCTCTCTCTGACTTTCTGTTTGCTCTCGGATCTTTTTCGCTTTCTCGTTCCGTGATCTCTCGCTCTCTCTCTCTCTCGCTTCTCTCTTCCTCCCCTTTCTTATTCTGTTTCTTTCTCACGCTCTCTCTCTCTCATCTCTCTCTCTCTTTTACTTTCTTCCTTCCCTTTCTCTTCGCGTTTCTCATTCTATTCTCAGTTCTCTCTTCTCTCCTCTGCGCCACTCTTGGCCTACAGTTTATCTATTTCCTCGCACCACGTTTCCCCCATCTCCCACCCTACCATCTATCAACTCATCATCATCATCATCGATCGATCATCATCATCATTCCATCATCATCATCACACCATCACTTCTTCTCTCGCATCGCCTTATCCTCTATCCAGGTGCAGGAGAAGCGACGCGTGCGGCCATCCGCCTGGGCTCGGCGTCAGGCACGCGCCAGCTACGACAAGAGTTCTCCAAGCGCGACTCGGCCATCACCGACTCAACCCGCAGCATAACGAAGAACATTACACCTGCATAGCGAGAACGCCGCCGCAACTCCATCGCACCACACGGCGCCGCTTCGTCTCGACGGCTGGCGTATTGCGCATTGCGCCCGGCGGGGGAAACGCGGCGGGGGAGGCGATGGCCGTACGCGGACGCGACGCGTAAAGATATATTCGCACAAGTAAAAAATACTAGACGGACGCGTATGTGCAGGCACATACACGCACGCACGCACGCCACGCCGCACGCGACGCGCGCAGCGCCCTTTTGAATGCGTGGGCATGTATGTTACTAGCTGCTCTGCTTGTAGTTTTCGATGGCCCTCGCTTATTCGATAACGCGCGCGGCACATTACACGCACGATTAACACGCACGCATGTACTCATATACGCACGACACACACGGCACACGCCACGCATCACAGCACACGACACGCAACGCCGCACACACACAACGCACGCACATTACAACACCATATAATTATATCTTAATATATATCGGCGAACGCACGCATACACGCGCACACACGCACGCACACGCACGCCACGCATCGCGCCGCACCTATATACTAGTCATTGTACTGAATATAAAGCTGTGTAGAATCCGCACCAGTGAGCCGGTCAGGATGCGTATTAAACAGAATCATAATTTACACGACACCGTTACAGATTTAATATACTAAATAAGGGATATTATATAGCAAGCGAGCGGTTCGATTCTCAGCGGAGCGCGCCCCCGCGCGACAGAGTTTTGCTCATGCGTTGGCATTAATAATCGAGGCGTGTGCACAGTTTATTTAAACATTAGATGGCACGCGCGCGCGTGGAGAGCGCTTGAACCATTCTTGCCTGAGCATTAGGCATTACCATGCCATGCCCGCTAGATTGTGCATCGAATTATGTTCCTCGTGTGATCTTTCTTTGATATTCCATGTATATATCATTATATATATATATTATATAATATATATATATATGGGGAGAGACGAGAAAGACGACGAGAAGAGAGAGGGCGGGAAGGAGGCGAAAAGAGAGACGAGAGAGAGGGCAGAGAGAGAAGAGAAGGAGACGAGAAAGAGCAGAGAGAGATGGGGCGGGCGACACGAGAGAGAGACGCGAAGAGAGAAAGGGAGAGCGAGCAGAGAGAGCAGCAGATAATTACTTATGAGAGTAATATAATAATATTTGAGATTATTTACTCCTGATACATATGTATAGACCTATATATATATATATATAATATATATATATAATATATATATATATATGGAATATAAACACACACGGGACATAATGCTATGCAGAATCTGGTGGCATGATTTCTGTGTATGTGTGTTATCTTCCATATACGTATAAAGTTATATTAAGATATTCGGAAGACATATGTTAAAAAAACATATTATTTAAATACATATATACATTTATATTAAAGACATACATTCCGTGTGATTTTAATTGACGAATATCCTCATATTACTGGTATCTTTATTTTCTGCACTGCGTTTTATTCCGTATGTTTCTATATTCCGCATAGCTTTAAGTTTCCTAATTAATTTTATTTCGTACCAGACACATTATTTTCTCTTTATTTTATTAATGTCGCACTTATTTCATCCGCCATATTGCCTTCCCACAGTGCAACCGTCCTGGCAGGTGGAGCCACAGGACATGTCGGTCATCCTCGACCAACCAGCGCTCATCGACTGCGCTGCCGACGGAGTTCCGGTTCCGGTTGTCTCCTGGAGGAAAGCTATAGGTAACCGCGAGAAAGAACAACTTCATAACGATATAATATCTACGTAATATCGATCTATCGTAATATCGATAACATCTGACGTGAATAACAACAGTTTCGATAACAAGATGCAAACAATGTTAAAGAAAAACACAAGTAATCGATAATTATCTGCATAAAATCGATGATGAATTTCATTAGAGTCTACAACATGATTCATTCGCTCCCCGATCAACTTTACTTGCCAATATTGTATACGAGTTGAGTTGTTACGTTGGTGTTGGACATGTTGGTGTTTGTTAGCAGCGGTGGGTTGAACCACAGACACTTGGAACGTTTCAATAATAAAATATGATGGTAAATAAACACGATATGTATTTACCACAGAGTCTTAATGTTTCTCTACTCTCTCTCGGTTCGCCTATTATTAGTAATTATTTCCTGTAAATGTCGTTAACATCAAACATAAAAAGTAATAAACTACATGTTTATTGTTTGCTCACAGCGGAGTTGCAGCGGAGCACTTGAACGCCATTTACAGGAAATTATTACTAATAATAGGCGAACCGAGAGTGAGAGTAGAGAAACATTAAGACTCTGATGATAAATACACTTCATGATTATATTCATCATCGTTTTATTATTTTTGAAACGTTCAAAATGCCTGTGCGTTGAACATGCGTTCAATGGAGTCGTTATGTGCGTGTAGCTTAATGGTTGTCAACAGTGTTGAACATGCGATTGTAAATATCGCGAAGCTTCCACTATCGCTCAATGATGTCGTTTATAACAACCGTTATCGTATAGACTGTTTGCGAAATATCCATTCGGACAGCTTTCATTCTGTCGCTATCTTGTTCGCCATTAAACACGCTTCCAGCACGCATGATTGACGCGTGCGCGCGCGCGTGTGTGTGTGTGTGTGTGTGTGGGCGCGCGCGCGTGTGTGTGTGTGTGTGTGTGTGTGTGTGTGTGTGTGTGTGTGCGTGC
>NW_014579738.1:42073-47786 GCF_000485595.1 Priapulus caudatus
GATTGATCGGATTGGACAGGACCGCAGCGGTCGCGGGCAGAGCGTATCGGAGGTTAATCGAGATGAC
This sequence comes from Priapulus caudatus, assembly GCF_000485595.1. Classification (NCBI taxonomy): domain Eukaryota; kingdom Metazoa; phylum Priapulida; class Priapulimorpha; order Priapulimorphida; family Priapulidae; genus Priapulus; species Priapulus caudatus. The sequence continues at coordinate 42,141 of NW_014579738.1, forward strand.
AAGGACATGCAACGAGGCGTATCAGAACGTAGCGTCGACACGAGAGCGTATCGGAAGCAAATGCGGATGACAACGACGTCGGACAGAGCGTATGGCGGAGTGTGATCGGCGGCGCTCACCACAGGCTAATATCTTCAAGGTAGACGTCATGCTGTCGTGACCGTATTCGTTGGTGGCAATGCACGTGATAGCGTCCTGTCGCCTCGGCTGCGTGCTTGTTGATGTCAGTCTCGGAGCCGACGGCCTCATCCGATGTCGAAATCCTCCTTCGATATCCTGTGTGCGATCAAACCAGAAAATACAGGTGTGTGGGGGGTGGGTGGGGCGTGTGGTGTGTGCGTGGTGTGGGGGGCGCTGGGGGGGGAGGCGTGGTGTGTGTGTGTTGTGGGCGTGTGTGTGTGGGGGGGGGGTGTGGGGGTGTGTGTGTGTTGTGTGTGTGTGTGTGTGTGTGTGTGTGTGTGTGTGCATGTGTGTGTGTGTGTGTGTGGCTTGTGTGTGTGTGTGTGTGTGTGTGTGTGTGTGTGTGTGTTGTGTGTGTTACGTGTGTGTGTGTCTCTCGTCTCTCATTCTGTCTATGTGTGGTGTATGTTGTGCGCGGCGCGCGTGTGTGCGTGTGTGCGCGCGCGTGTGTGCGGTGTGTGCGGCGCGCGTGTGCGTTGGCGCTCGCATTTTCTGGTGTGCTATGTGTAAATACCACTACCCTCCGCCGCTATCGGTATAATTCCAGCACGATCGAAACGCGAAATCGCGCCGCGTTTTGATCTACGTGTGTGATTCCGTGTGGATTTATCGTCGGATGGGTGTTTGCGTATCTTATGCTCTCTCGCTATCTGCTCCGCTCGCGCGCTGTTGCTGGGCGCGTCGTGCTGCGTCGCGTTAGTTCCATTCTACACGACGTCGACAGAAATCGATGATGCTCCGCGTATTTCATCGGGGCGGCGCGAACGCGCCCGGATTCGAAAACAAATTAGCTTGCGACGCCCGGAAGTTGTAATACGCAGTGAAAATTCGAACGACAGCCGTACGCTAGCACTGCTGCTGCTACCACTGCTGCCGGCCCCGCTGCCGCTCCCTGCCGCTGCCCGCTGCCGCTACGCTACCGCTAACCGCTAACCGCTACCGACTACGCACTACCACTACGCACACGCATGACCAGCTACCCACTAACCCCTACTATTACTACTACTACTACACTACTACACTTATCTACTGACTACTAGCTGTCGGCACTACTACTATCTGACTACTACTACTACATTACTGAGCTGATCTAACACACTGACTAGCACACTAACTACGACGTACTGACTAACTACTAACTACTGACTACTACTGACTACTTATTACTGACTACTACTACTGACAATCAGCGCTCGCACTAGTATCCCGCTAGTGGTATGTTATTACTGACGTAGTAGTCTGCTACGACAAAAAAAGGAGATTGTCCGAGCGCGAGAAGCGCGCGAGAATATGACGACCTTCGGATTTACCGACGTGTACGCATAGCGAATTGGCGTTTTCAAATATAAACTCATGGGTTCTTTCTTTTAGACGGATAGTATAGGAAGAGCAGAGAGAGAGAGAAAGAGAGAGAGAGAGGAGAGAGAGAGAGCGAGCGGCGAGAGAGAAGAGAGAGCAGAGAGAGAGAGAGAGAGAGAGAGAGCAGAGAGAGAGAGAGAGGATAGATAGAGAGAAGAGAGATAGAGACCGTATAGAAAGATGAGATATGTTTTATTACGTACCATTGCGATCGGTTAGTTATGGATTGTAGAGAAATTTGCGCGAGCCATTGCAGAAATGGAAAATGTTTTTTGTTTCTTCTCAATACCACAATAAAGTCCCCTTTTAATTATGATAAAGTAATAGTCATGCTTCTGGAAATTAGATTCTTAGCTAACAGCGTTTATGTATTATGCTAGGTTTAATTAATTTGCTCTCGTGTCTCGCGTCTCTCTCTCCTCTCTCTGTGACTTCTTCTCTTTTTTATCGCTCCTCTCCAGCCCCTCTCCTATCTTTTGCATTCTCTCTCTCTCTTCTCGCCTATATCCCTCTCTCTTTCTCTCTCCCTTGCGCTCATCCCTTCTTTCTATCTCCTCCCCTTCTTCCTTTCCTTGCTATCTTCCGGCCTCTCTCTCTCTCTCCTGCTTTTCTTTCTCGTCTCTCACCTCCTCTCTAAAATTTCTTTTCATTTGTTTCTCTGATTCTCTTCTCTATCTATCTCCTTCTCTCTCTTCACCCTCAGCTTTCATCAACCAACTGTCTCCCTCTTGTATATAATCTTCTATAACAATCTCCCTTTTATCCTCTCTATGTCATAACCGTCGGATGGCTCCTCAGCATGCGACCGTACTGCGCCAATGCGTACCTCGTCGTGTAAATGTTTTCAGCGTGTCCGCCCTATGATCCAATCATTCCCGATCGGCATTGTCGCCCATTAGCGTGACATGGAACAGTACGCATGGGCCGCCTTTAACGCCGGTCACTCCTGTACGGAGTCATCGAAGGCTGGCCGAACTGCAAGGATGTAAGGAAACCCCTACGTAATACGTAATCCTATTTATATATATATAAAATATATATATATACACCCCACCATACATACGAACACTACACACAAACACACACGCACACACGCATCACAGCGCACACATGACGCAGCACAGCACACACGCACACTCGTACGCACGCAGCGCATGCAGCGCACGCACGCACGCACACACGCACGCAGCACGCACGGCACCACACTCGCACGCAGCACGCACGCACGCACACCACACGAAACGCACACACGCACACACGAGGGCTCACGCACCCACGCACCGTGTAAACGTGAGGAACACGCGAGCTAATAGTCGAGGTCGCCGAGACTTGATGCGTTGCCTGGGTGGTCAGAGGAGTACCCGTGGTGCGCGTCGCCTGCCCGGTTGATCAGCAGACTGCCGTTGTCGTAAGATATAGATGCTGACCGCCGTGAACTGCTGCTCGACTCCAGCGTCTGCGTATCACACTGGCTCCGAACCTGGAGTTCGAACCGAAGGGAAATTATATGTACATGCGAGAGAATAGTGTGTGTGTGAGAAAGGTCTGAGAGAGTAAGAGTGAGCAGCGTGACAGTGTGTGTGTGTGTGATGTTGGGTGTGTTGTGTGTGTGGTGTGTGTGTTGGTGAGATAAAGAGAAGAAGCGAGTGAGAGAGAGCGAGAGAGAGATAGAGGGTGAGCGAAAGAAAGAGAGAAGAGCGAGAGAGAGGGTGAGAGAGAGAGAGAGAAAGAAAGAGAGAGGGAAAGAGAAGAGAGAGAAGAGTGAGATGAGAGATAGAGAGGGAGAGGGAAATAGAGAGAGAGAGCCGATATAATAGAAGAGAGAGGATAAGAGAGAGAGAGAGATAGCGGAGAGAGAGAGAGAGAGAGAGAGAGAGAGAGAGAGAGAGAGAGAGAGAGAGCAGATAGAGAGAGAGGAGAGAGAGGAGAGAGGGGGAAAAGAGAGAAGAGAAAGAGCGAGAGAAGAGAGAAGAGAAGAAAGAGTAGAGACAGAGAGAGAGAGAGAGAGAGAGAAGATCGAGAGTGAGAGAGAGAGCGATAGAGAAGAGGAGAGAGAGAGAGAGAGAGAGAGAGAGCGAGGCGAAGAGAGAGAGAGAGCGCGCGCGATAGAGAGAGAAAGACGAGCAGAGAGAGGAGAGAGAGAGAGAGAGAGAGAGGCGAGCGAGAGAGAGAGAGAAGCGCCGCGAATGAGAGAAGAGAAAGAGACGAGAGAAGAGAGAGAGAGAGCGAGGCGAAGAGAGAGGCGAGCGACGCGAGCGCAGAAGGAGCGAGCGAGGCGAGAGAGATGAGAGAAAGAGAGAGAGAGAGAGAGAGAGAGATGAGCGAATAGAGAGGGCGCGACTCAGAAGAGAGAGAAGAGGAGAGAGAGAGAGAGAGAAAGAGAAGAAGAAAGAGAGAGAGAGAGAGAGAGAAAGAGAGAGAGAGAGAGAGAGGAGAGAGAGAGAGAGAGAGCGATAGAGAGAGAGAGAGCGAATAGAGAGAGAGAGAGAGAGGAGAGGAAGAGAGAGAGCGAGACGAAAGAGAGAGAGAGAGAGAGAGAGGGGTGAAGAGAGAGAGATGAAGAGAGAGAGAGAGAGAGAGACGAGAGAGAGAGAAAGGAAGAAAATGGAGGTAGTCTATGGAGAGGAATATGCGGTGAGTTGTCGGCATTGGGGTAGATTACGTGATTTAAAGGGGCAGCATGCTGGGGCAGAAACCTGTCCGGACCTATGAAATTGATATGGTGGCGAGAGCGTAAGTTACAGACATAATAAAACTCCGCGCGCTCGCAGCAGGCGCGCGCGTGGTGTGTGTGTGTGTGTGTTGTGTGTGTGTGTGTGTGGTGTGTTTTGTGTTTGTGTGCGTGCGTGCGTGCGTTGCGTGTACTTGTCTGCTTGTAGTGCGTGTGAGACAGTGAGAGCACCCCACGCGCACGCACATACACATACACGCACACACACGCAGCACGCACGGCGTCACGCACGCACGCACCGCACGCACGGCACGCACGCACGCAACCGCAGCGCACGTGGTGGTGATAGTGCTGCTGCTGCTGCTGCCGCTACTGCTGCTGCTGCTGCTGGTGGTGGTAGTGCTGCTGGTGGCGGTGATAGTGTTGCTGCTGCTGCTGCTGCTGCTGCTGGTGGTGATAGTGCTGCTGGTGGTGGTGATAGTGCTGCTGCTGCTGCTGCTGCTGCTGCTGCTGCTGCTGCTGCTGCTGCTGCTAGTACTGTGTGATGGTGGGGATGGTGGTGGTGGTGGTGGTGGTGATGCTGCTGCTACTGCCGCGGCTGCTTCTGCTGCTGATGATGATGAAGATGATGATGCTGTCGCTGCTGCTGTTGCTGCTACTGCTACTGATGCTGCTACTGCTACTACTGCTGCTACTGCTACTGCTGCTGCTGCTGCTGCTACTGCTACTGCTGCTACAGCTACTGCTACTACTGCTGCTGCTGCTACTGCTACTGCTGCTACTGCTGCTACTGCTGCAGATACTGCTGCAGATACTGCTGCAGCTACTGCTACTGCTACTGCAGCTGCTGCAACATGCTGGAAACAAAATCCTCCTCAACCCACTGCCCCACGTTTGTTTATTTAAACCTCTTCCTCCTCCGTAAGTGGCAGCCGACCGTTGGCTGCCGGCGGCACGACAGACGGGGCCGACGCTTCGGCGACGACGTCGGGGTCGACGCCTCGGCGACGACGTCGGGGCAGGGATCGATCTCGGTAAAAAATTGCAGCAACGAACAGTGCTGCGATCAAAGCGCCAAAAGATCGGCCACGAAAACCAGTTAGAAATGTTTTTTTTTATCGCGCAACTAGGGCCGTTTCCGTCTATGGTTATTCGGCGCAATTTATTTTTTACACCGGGCGCATTCCCGCGCTGGGTGTCAAATGTAGTGCGCATGCGCAGGCTGGTCGGCCATTTTGCGTTCTAGTTCCGCGCACATTTCTCTTTACAGATTTGCGTCAATTTCCAGTTTCAATTGCGACTGTAGTTCTTTTGTATATTATGTATTTGTCTGTACTTATACTGAAGTAAACAAAGGTGTGATTCAATAATAATAATAATAATAATAATAATAATAACAATATAATTAATGATACTTTATTTGATAATGATTTAAT
>NW_014579738.1:52106-53153 GCF_000485595.1 Priapulus caudatus
TATATATATATATATATATATATATATAGTATACGTATTACGTGAGGTTTCCTTACATCCTTGCAGTTCCGGCCAGCTTCGATGACTCCGTACAGGAGATGACGGCCGTTAAAGGCGGCCATGCGCTACTGTCCTGTCACGCTAAGGGTGACAAGCCGATGGGAATGATTTGGATCATAGGCGGCACACGGCTGAAGAACATACACGACCCGAGGTACGCATGCGCAGTACGGTGATGCTGGGACGCCATCCGCGGTTATACATAGAGGGATAAAAGTGGAGATGTTATAGAGATTATATACAGAGGGAGAAGTGGTGATGAAAGCGAAGGTAAAGAGAGAGAAGGGAGATAGATAGAGAGAGAAAGTCAGAAACAACGAGAAAAAATAGAGAGAGAGGGATGAGAGAGAGAAAGAAAGAGAGAGAGAGAGCGGAAGATAGCAAGAAAGAGTAAGAGCGGGAGATAGAAAGAAAGAACGCAAGGGAGAGAGAAAGAGAGAGATATAGGAGAAAGAGAGAGAGAGAATGCAAAAGATAGAGAGCGGGAGAGAGCGATAAAAAGAGAAAGAAAGTCACAGAGAGAGAGAGAGAGCGAGAACGAGAGCAAATAAATTAAAACCTAGCATAATAATGAACGCTGTTAGCTAAGAAATCTCATTTCCGAAGCATGATATCCTACTATTTAATCATAATTAAAGGGGATTTATTGTGGTTTGAGAAGAAAAAACACATTTTCGAATTTCTGAATGGCTCGCAAATTTCTCTACAATCATAACTAACGTCGCAATGAGTACGTAATAAAACATATCTCTCTTCTATATGGTCTCTTTCTCGCTCTCTCTCTCTCTCTCTCTCTCTCTCTCTCTCTCTCTCTCTCTCTCTCTCTCTCTCTCTTATATACTATCCGTCTAAGAGGAGAACCCATGAGTTTATTTTGAAAACCAATCAGCATGCGTACACGTCGTAAATCGAGGTCGTAATTTCTCGCGCGTTCTCGCGTGACAATCTCCTCATTCACCTAGCCTAGTCAGTAGCAGTACCACGAGC
>NW_014579739.1:0-4894 GCF_000485595.1 Priapulus caudatus
TTAATGGCCGACCCGCTCCTGATTTATATTCTTGCTCGAGGCAACGAAGGCCAGCGAAATCGAAGAGAACATGGCCCCGGGTCTGTATTTCGCTTTGCCTCGTAAGCAACGAAGTGCAGCGAAATTGAAGCGAACATGGGCCCCGCTCTGTACTATTTCGCGATTGCTCGAGTCAACGAAGTAAAGAAACGGAACGAACAATGGGCCAAAACCTGTCCTGTATTTCCCGCTTTGCGCGAAAGCAACGAAGTCCAGCGAAACGAAGCGAAACATGTGCCGACCTCTGTATGTCGCTTTGCTCGAGCAGACGAAATCCAGCAAACAAGCGAACCATTGGCCCCTCTGTGTATTTCGCTTGTGCGTGCGATGCAGACGAAGTTCCAGCGAAACGAAGCGAACATGGCCCCGCCTGTTATTTCGGCTTTGCTCGAGCAAGGGGGGAAGTCCCAGCGAAACGGGGTAAGCGAACATTGGCCGCCCCCGCCTACCGGATTTCGCGGTTGCTCCGAGCAACGATAGTCCAGTCGAAACGAAGCGAACAGGCCCCTCTCTGTATTTCGCTTCGCTTGGCAAGCGATAACGAGAGCGGAACAATGGGCGCCTGCCGGTAATCTCGCTTTGCTCGAGCCGAAGCGAAGTTCGCAGCGAAGACGAAGCGAACATGGCCAGCTCTGTGTTTTCGCATTGGCTCGACCTAAGCGAAGTCCATCGAAACGAACGAACATTGTGCCCCTGCTGCGTATTTGCGCCTTGCTCGAGCATCGAAGTTCCAGCCGAAAACGAAGCGAATGACATGGCCCAGCTCTGTAATTTCGACTTGCTCGAGCAGCGAAGCCGAGCGAAGTCGCAGCGGAAACGAAGCGGAACATAGGCCGGTCAGGTTGCCCGCTTGTATTTCGCTTGCTCCGCGCCAAACGAAATCCAGCGAAAACGTAAGCGAGACATGGCCTCCTCTGTATTTCGCTTGCCTCGAGTAACGAGTCCAAGCGAACACGAAGCGAACATGGGCCTGCCGCTCGTATTCGCGTTGCTCGAGTAACAACGAAGTCCAGCGAAAACGAAAGCGAACATACCTCCATCTCAAAATGCTTGATTCCCTTCTATAATACCCATATAACCCCCCTGGATATCATTTCATAGATAACCCCCCCTTGAGAGGAATGATATCGATGCACCCCCCCTGATATCATTTCATATCAAACCCCTCCTTGGATAATCTAAATTTATCAATCCATCCCTCCATCCTTTATATCTTTTTTATATCACGATATTAATGACATATATAAGTTGGAACGCTGCACTAACTGCGAGCGTTGCGCGAAAGTTTCCAAAACACCGCTCGCTGACGAAAATCCACTGTTTCTTCCTAGAACAGTGCTTAAATACACCGTAGGCACCATTTTTGGGCAACACCATGCGCTGCTCTGCTTTGCTAGACGGTTCCGAGAAACGCGCAAACACCAAACAACATTTTTTACCGACCTGCAACAGACTTTTGGCCAAGGGGAAACACTCCGTGTGAACTAGAATGTGGTGACACAGTTTAGTGCTACCGTGAGGTTGTCACATACCATACCAAATACAACACTCACTTGTGCACTCGTTTAGTTACATGAAATAAGCCATACGCGAAAGTCCCTGTCGGCCATATTGAGATCAGATAAGGGGGGTTAAAACTGCCCTTTTAACATTGTTAGTATATGGACTGGTCTAAGGGTTTTTGAAACTATAATTCTCTCACTAATAAACATCGTACTTGTCAATCAACAGGTGCGTTTCTGTTTACGACAAACAATTTACAAATAGTGATGGGTACGTTTGGGAATATTTTCAATGGTTTGTGTTAACGCAAAAACAAAATAACGCACAGAAGTTTTTACATTAATCATGTACTTTCCTAAGCGCGCCTACATTGTAACAAACATTGGCAAAATAATCCAAACGACCACAATCAATTTGTAAACTCTCAAGGTTTGAGGCAAAAATTAAACCGATTTCATTCAATATTATGTCGATGGCTAACACTTAAGTGCCAGCCTGTACATTTTGCCATTTTCTCAATAAACGGTACAATGTGAACCGTCAGACGTCGTTTTTGCTTGCACCAGCGTACATGTGTAGTAAGCAGGCGGCTGCCGTCATTTAGATGTTCGAAGACATGAAGTTCAGCCAGGATATTCGACTAAGCCAATATCATTCATTCGTCAACACCTGCTACAGCTGTCATTACAATGTAATCAGTTACATTCATGGTTACAGTCTGCTAGTGATTCCAACTAAATATCTCCACGTAGCGCCCAAAATCAGTCTAGACACCTCGCAACAGTAGTGTAGCAAGGTTGCGCGTTTGTTGACATGATTACTTGCGGTGACGTCAGGAAGAATGAGTTCGTTGCGTCTGGCCGATGGTAACCTTTGTAATTTCTCAAATTTCTCCGAAGTGCAATGGAACATTTTACCAATTAGTGGTGTCAGTTAGTCATGGATATGTCGCAGTAAGTACTAACAGTAGATATTCACATACGTGTCACTGCCATTTTTCTAACACAGGCGGGTCGGTCACCCCATTGTGGAAAAATAGAAACAACGATGATTTCTCCGTTTCGAGTTTATCTGACATAGTACGCGAGTGATTAAATGGATATGTCTCTGTGATTAACAACTCGATTAATTTTAATTTTACACTCGTGTTTATGGTAACATATTGCTGGTAAAGAAGTGCGTCAGGGATGTATTATTAAGGCGGTATTTATAGTTATTCCTCCTTTCTATTCACTAAAATTGCAAAAATTCTAACTCAACTTGATTTTGTAAGTTTTTCCAGTTTCTCTACGTAAACCTATGAAAATTAACAGCGAAAAATCCAGACGCAACTATTTGGCCATATGTGCTTAAACATGTGGCAAAAAATTTGTATCCTCACTCTTGTCTGGTAGTTTGTAGAAAGATCCCAAAAGACCATTTTACATAAAAATCAAAAAATTGTGTGGTAACAAATTAGGTGCGTGGAAATTTCATGAAATTTTTTGGCTTGAGCGTAGAGAGATAATCTTCCTCCTATTAAAAAAACAAGTAGATTGATTCGATCATTTGCCAATAAAACGTTATAATCTTCAACTAGAGCAATACCGCCGTCAAAAGGGTGAGAGTTATCCATTAAGTAAAACAGAAAAACGCACACTGTGAATGATTGTATATGTAGTGAGAGAATTAATTATAGCATCAAAAAACCTAGACCCAAGTCTTATACCACCCAAGTTTATAAAAAGGGCCCAGTTTACAACCCTTTTATCTGATCTTCAATATGGCAGCGGGGAACTTCGCGATATGGCTATAAATCATGTCATAACCGACGTGACGATACATGAACACTGTCCTCACCCGGTCACCACCAAATGTCACCATGCACCATGCACCATCGTCACCGCATGTCACCATTCACCATGTCACCATGTCACCATGTCACCATGTCACCATGACACTAGTCATGTCCTCACAATGCATTTGTGTATGTGTTACAGACAATCACGACTGTACTGAAGAGGGACCAGCAGGGCCTAGGTTTCTCAATAGCTGGTGGCAGGGACTCGACCCCCTTCAAGGCAGACGAGACGGTACGTTCCAGCCGCGACCCCAACATCACGCGACCCCTACGACATTCAGTGACCTCCACGTGACTCCAGTGACATTTCGTGACCCATCATGACCTTCCTTGACCATTTTTATGATCCCTCGAGACCTTCCTTGACTATTTTGTGACCCTTTGTGACCCTTTGTGACCTCCCTTGACCATTTTGTGACCCCTTGTGACATTTCGTGACCCCTCATGACCTTCCTTGACCATTTTTATGACCTCCTGTGGCCTTTTGTGACCCCTCGTGACTTCCCTTGACCATTTTGTGACCCATTATGACCTTCCTTGACCATTGTTATGACCCCTCGTGACCTCCTGTGGCATTTTGTGACCCCTTGTGACCTCCCTTGACCATTTTGTGACCCCTCATGACCTACCTTGACCATTGTTATGACCCATCGTGACCTCCCGTGGCCTTTTGTGACTCCTCGTGACCTCCTTTGACCATTTTGTGACCCTTCGTGACCTCCCTTGACCATTTTTATGACCCCTTGTGACCTCCTGTGGCTTTTTGTGACCCCTTGTGACCTCCCTTGACCATTTTGTAACCCCTCATGACCTTCCTTGACCATTTTTATGACCCCTCGTGACCTCCCATGGCCTTTTGTGACCCCTCGTGACCTCCCTTGACCATTTTGTGATATGCCGTTATGTGCGTAGCTTGTGTCTTGGATGCCGCAAATGAATTTTATTAGAAGGTTATTTCGTTAGCGTTACCCCGCGATACGTCTAAACCTGGTGTGCCAATTTGAGTTGAGAGCTCTGCACTGTAGGCTCGTCTAATTATAATAAGGCTTAAAGTGATTACGTCACCACCGTAAATGGTCAAAGTAAACAAAATGTTTCCACTTTTTCACAAAATGTAAGTAAATTCTGCTCACTTTTTATGGTTAAATTACTGCATTATACTTCCTATATTCCTATATTGTTCGATGTAAACATACACTCGTGACTCATACATAGCCCATAGCAAGCAAATTAATGTCAGGATCATAATATCAAATCGTCCAGGTTTTTGGATTTTTAACTACTTGAGAAACAATCTTATCAGTTCAGAATTTGTCGATACATTTAGTCCCATTAGTACTTACTTTTAATGTAAAAAAATGGCAACAAAATTGGCGGTTGCTTCAGTAGTTAAGTGTGCGGTCGCACGCTATCAGAAGTAAAATCATCTCTCGCGACGTGTTCACAACCAGGGTGTGACGAATTTATATACTGGAGAGAGAGAGAGAGAGAGAGAGAGAGAGAGAGAGAGAG
>NW_014579739.1:5706-7807 GCF_000485595.1 Priapulus caudatus
AGAGAGAGAGAGAGAGAGAGAGAGAGAGAGAGAGAGAGAGAGAGAGAGAGAGAGAGAGAGAGAGCGCGAGAGAGAGAGCGCGAGCGAGAGAGCTGGATATTATTCATTATCTGTTGTGCAGAGGCGAATGCAGTAATTAAAGCAGGCAGGAAATTTGGAAATTTGGCGCGTGACGCAACAAAGCGACACAGAATCAGACAGAGATCCGGCAGGTTGACGGCATTTGCTCTATAATCATTACTGTGACTGCTGCAGACTCGTGTTGGGACATGGTTTTACTTCTGGCAATATAGTCGCTCAAACACGTCAGCCAGAGACACCTTGCGGTAGTTTGAATAATTACAATCACGTTATTCGGATGTCTTATCCTGTTTGCCAGAGACACTTAGTGGCAGTAAAAATATTGTTTAAATTTATAATACAGGTAAAAATATAAAAGTCGTTATATATTATGTCGACCATGACCCAGTTGGATTTCGCGTTGTTGGCAGAGACATCTAGTGGTGTTAAATATTCTAAATTAAAGATCCGCATCATTCAACGACGATAGTTGTTTGCAGTGACATCTAGTGGGAATTATTGTAATATTCACTTTCGATAACTGCTCGTGATCGTGTAAGTCGTTAAAGTTAAAAAAGAAAAAGCGAGAATTGAAATTGATTAGCTACGAGAATTTAATAACACTTCAGAATTTAATACAGAGGAAAAGGATAATATGGGATAAATACAGGATTTAATACAGTTTTAACATTAAATACAGTAAAATTAACATTAAATTCAGCGTTCAGACAGTTATTTGGAATTGCTAGTTGGAGTCTCGTGCGTGCTATAATGCGTCTTGCGTAATGTGCCCGTGTCGTTGTTGTTTTCACACACACACACTGCGCTGCGCACATCAACAACAGAAATTCTCCGTGCTGGAGGTGAGGTTACACTAAAGCCCGTGTCACTCGGCTGTGCCTGTTTGTCGTCTGCTCTTGTTGCCATGGTAGCATCGCGACTAGTAGCGTGTGCGTAGTCTGTGTTACGTGTCTCTCTGTGCGTGCGTGCGTGCGTGCGTGCGTGCGTGCGTGCGTGCAGGTATGCACCTGTTATTTACTTTAGTAGATAATTGATATTGATTGGATGCTGGATGACTGACATTATTGATTAGGTATTGAATTATTCATACATGTTTGGTTATTGATTAGTTATTGGAATATTGATTGATGCTTGCGTGACTGCCCCATGTGAATGTCATCCATACAGCCACGCTGTTACCAAGACAACGCACCCACCACATTGCAAGTCTTTTTCCCAGCATGCATGGAGCCACCAGGTGGCAGTAGTGGTGCGTGTTGTCAAAGCTGCAGCAGACAAATGGAATAGCGTGTCTGATCTATTAGTTGTGTCTGGAATAATTGTGGCATTATCTATCAGTCGTGTCTCTGGATTAGCTCTCGTGTAATCTATTAGTCATGTCTGGAATAGTGCCTGTTGCGCGATCTATTAGTTGTGTCTGGAAAAGTGCCCATCTCTATCTATTAGCTGTGGCTGGAATAGCACTTGTCACGTTATCTTTTAGTGACATCTATGTAGATGACATGTCGTGGTTTGATCACGCTTTGATCTCGAACCAAGGAGATTTTTGTGGGTCACCATCGCCATTTTTGCTGTTTGCAATTTTTCCTAGTCTACGTTTTTACGCAATTTTTATTGTACGTAATTTGAAATTTTTCAAAACAACCGTTTAAGTCGCTTAGTTACGAAAACCAATCGGTTTCACTTTGGGAACAGCTAGGGTTGATAGGAAATCCCTAATAAGTCCCAGAATTTTTCCACGTGTGAACAATTATTTATGTTACAGTTATGTGCTCTTACCATGTCTACTGTTCATTCCATCTCTACTGTTCATTCCATCATTACATTCCATCACATTCTACCATAAATGTTCGCACGATCTCTTCCTTGCTGTGTCTACAGTTTAAACCATCTTTCATTTTCTTGCTGGCTTTATGCTACCGTCTCTACTGTTCACTCCATCATTTTTGTTCATTCCATCATTGTTCACTCCATCTCTACTGTTCATTCCATCTCTTTTGTTCATTCCATCTCTACTGTT
>NW_014579739.1:9751-21843 GCF_000485595.1 Priapulus caudatus
GGCGTACCCGGTCGCGCGGGCGGGCGTGGGGGCGCCGCGTTCCGCGCCGGTGGCGTCGCGATCGTCGCTCATGAATCACCTCGACCCTCAGGACTACTACAAGGTCGAGGTAAGGTCAAGGTCAAGGTCGTCCTCGCCGCCCCTCCAACGTTCGGTTCGGTCAGTGTCACAGTAGTCATTATTATTACTATACACACACATTTACATATACATCCACATCAGGGTAAAAAATACACGGGAGCTCTTCAAACCTCTGAAATCGCTCCCGTGAAGCTCAAAGTAGCTCCCGTAAAATTATTTTTGACGAGAGCTATTTTTCCCACAGACTTTTGAAAAAGAGCTCCCGTGAAAAAAGAGAGGAATTTTTCTCCTGAAACACATGTATACTATATACTATATACAGTAATAATAACAAACCCTGGCCGGGGCAGAGAATTTTCTCAAGGTGTGAAAACCTGGCTCTCAATATTGGAGACTGCCAATCTCCCGTGGCTCGGATGATCACGTAAAATGGCGGTCCCGTCTCCAGTAATACTAAGGCCAATGGGGACGTAAAAGAACCACTGAGGTTGTTCGTGTACGATAAGGCTACAACTAGGTCCAGCCCTACCAGATTCTGGTTGCTCCATGAAACGGGCTACCTACACCCTGGATCGAGTACTAAAGTTGTACGGTACACGTTATCAAGTGGAATGGTATACCTTTGACATAAAACAAGCTACCTATATTGAAACCAAACGAACGAACGGCGAGAACGTTTGCGATTCAAACGGTGGATTCGCGACCACTACGGGTGATCGGATTCCCCGGACTTGTGAGGTTAAGCCTCTAATGAGTAACAAAAAAAAATAAAAATAAATAATAATAATAACAAAGCCTTCGCATATATATACGTGTGGTATGTCACATATACAAAGGCCCTTATCGTTGTGGATGCTGCAGGAGATCATTCTACAGAAGGCAGGCGGACCGCTGGGCTTCAGTATCGTCGGGGGAGTTGATCACAGCAGCCATCCGTTCGGCCTCGAAGAGCCCGGCATCTTCATATCCAAGGTAGCTGTATATCACCTGTACTTATATCACCTCTAATTACCTGTATCTACCTGTAATTACGTCAGGGTTCGTAGCGGGCCTTCCAAAGTCTTATAAGTACTTATTTTGCCAAAAATAAAATAAGGGCTAACAAATAAGGTCCCTATTCGTACTTATTTTTCTGGTGAAATCTTAGAAAAGTACTTAATCGTCGCATATTTTTTTATATTATTGTTGTATAGTATAATATCGGAAATAATTAAATTGGTCTGTGCAATTGTGTAATAAATATTATTAAGTGTTAGGCTTTAGATAGTCCGTGATCTATCAGAAACGCGTAAAAAGTCTTATTTTGGGCCTCAGAAAGGGTCTTATAAGTCCTTATCAACTGATGTGTTTACTACTATGAACCCTATACGTGTGCACACCTGTACTTGCCTGTATCTATTTCTCAAAGAGCCAGGAATTTTTATATCCAAGGTGTGTCTCTCACCTGCACTTAGTCTTACTTGATGATCTGTATCAATCTGTGTGACAAACTATATTTGTTCCTGCTTTCTTGGAGAGGGTTTGATTGTAAGCAGGAGAAAGCAACGTAGAGTGAGAAGAGAAGAGAGTGAGGAAGGGATGAGTGGGAGGTGAGAAAAAGAGAGAGAGAAGTGTGAGAAGGTCAAGTGAGTGATACTGTAACGTTGGAATGACCCAGCGTTGATTCGAGCGGAATGAAGTAGAACAGATCCCACTTTGTGTGGTTAAAACTGTACAATCTTTAATCTCATACCTGTGGTCGTCACCTCGCAGCAAAGGACAAAGAACGCGCACCACCGCTCATACGCGCGGTGTGCTCCAGGCTCGCTCCCCAGCACCCGAATCCAAATCTCCCCCCTCTTACATCTCTCTCTCTATATATCCCCCCAAAACTCCCTACATCCCTGAGCGCACATGTACCGCGTTCGCAGAGACTACGATCCTACCCCACAACACTCACACCGGACTCTCGAAACGGGTCCAACCCAACCACGTCCTGCCATTCTCCCAATACATCAATCGCACCGCCCATGCTGGTCGAGCGAAGCTGTCTAGCTGGAATTAATGGCTTAAAACAACTACCCGTCTAGCTCCATCTGACATAATTCATGGTAACGTATAAAACTAGACGTTTACATCATCTCCCCTTTGCCCCAAAACGATGAACTAAGGTAGTCAATCGCTTCAGGCGTCCTCGGCTGCTCAATACTTAGAACCTGAAACCTAACCAATTCAAAAAAAATACTACCTGATAATCCTCCCCTACTCAACGTCCAACATGAGAAACGTCTTTCTGTCCGATTAAACCACACCACAATCAATACACATAACAATAATCAAAATACAATCAGAGAAGCACATAGGAAGCGTAGAAAACAAGTACGATAAAGTTCGACCAAATATAAGTCAGAACCCAACACATTTGACAGTGAACATTCTGATACGCTGGCAATTAATATCACTCTTGCGTTTGTTTTATGCTGCTAACGTACAGTGCGAAATCGTGTCCCAACACGCTTCACCCCGAACCACGTTTCAAGCCATGTGCTTCTTTTATCAGAAGCCTGATTATGGCAAAAATATCCTCATAATCCGCAGGGCACACAGCCCAAGGCACACAGGGCGCTTAATACAACAGCACCGACGTGTATGGAAACATTTTTGTACCAAATCAAGCATAAAACCATAGTTTAGACCTTAAAACCGGGTTTTAACGAGCTTAAAACCGGTTTAAGGTCCTAAACCTAGTTTAAGGTCTAAAACCTAGTTTTAAGCTCTTAAAACCTAGTTTTCAAGCCATAAAACGGCGGGTATTAGACTAACCATGTTTAAGGCTAAAAACTAGAATTACGTCCACGCCCTAAAAGCTAGTCTATTAAGACCTAATCCGGGTTTTACGACTCTTAAACCTTAGTTTAGACCTAAAACAAGGTTTAAGAACCTTAAAACCTGGTTTAAGGTCTAATACCCGGTTTGTACTGGCTAAAACTAGGTTTTAAAGAGCCTTACACTAGGGTTTTAAGCTCGCAATGGAAAGCTTTTACCCCAAAAGCCGTAAAAAAAAACCTAAGTTTTAAGCTCTTTAAAATCAAACAACCTCTCGATTAACAAACTAATCTCAAAAATCGCCCGGTTTTAAGGTCTACAAACTAGGTTTTGAAGGTCTATAAACTAGGTTTTTAAAGGTCTAAATAGTTTTGAAGGTCGTAAAAAGCCCGGATTAAGCTCGTTATACCTATTTTAGAGCGTAAAACTTGGGTGTTTAGAGCCTTAAAACCGCGGGTTTTAAAGAGCTTAAAACCGGATTTAAGCCTTAAAAGCCTAGTCTTTTAATTAGACTTAAAACCGGGGTTTTTAAGAGCTTCAAACCTGGTTTTAAGGACCTTAAACCCGTGGCTTTTAAGAGCTTAAAATCTAGTTTTACGGCTTGCCGAGCGCATTTCAGCTCCTGATATGCTATTGCGTTATGCTAGTTTCCCGTGCGGACCTGCAATACAGTTCTGGCGCAGAAGAACGAACAAGGAGGGGAGAATGCCTGGTGGAGAAGGAGCGAGGGGAGAGAGCTGTGGAGAGCAGGAGGACGGCGGAGAAGAGTGGGAGAGGGAGCTGGTGGAGGAGGAGGGAGAAAGGGAAAGTCTGGTGAGAAGGAGGAGTGGAGAGAGCTGGTGACAAGGAGGAAGGCGAGAAGGTGGGTGGAGAAGCAGGAACGGGAAGCAAGGAGAAGCTGGTGAGAAGGAAGGAGGGGAGAAGCTGGTGAGAAGGAGGAGTGGAGAAGGAGAAGCTGGTGGGAAGGATGACTGGGGAGAAGCTGGTGGCAGAATGAGGAAGGGGAGAAAGGAGAAAGTTGTGGAGAAGGAGGAGATGGAGAAGCTGGCTGGAGATGCAGAGGGGAGAAGGGAGAAAGTGGTGGAGGAGGAGGGATATAAGTTGTGGAGAAGGAGGAGGGGGAGACAGCTGGTGCGCCACTCCTCCGCCCTTTCTCCTCCACCATGCTTCTCCCTTCTCCCCTTCCTCATTCTCCACCAGTTCTCCCCCCCTCCTTCTCCACGCAGCTTCTCCTTCTCTGCCCTCCTCCTTCCCACAGCTTCTCCCGCCTCCTCCTTCTCTCCACCAGCTTCTCCTTCTCCCCCTCCCTCCCTTCTGCCACAGCTTCTCCCCTCTCCTCCCTTCTCCCCTTCCTCTTCTCCACCAGCTTCTCCCCCTCTCCTTCTCCACCAGGCTTCTCCCCCTCCTTCTTCTCCCTCTCCCCTTCCTCTTCTCCCGCAGCTCTCGCCCCTCCTCCTTCTCCACCCAGCGTTTTCCTTCTCCCCCTCCTCCTTCTCCACCAGCTTCTTCCGCCTGCTCTCCTCTCCACCCCGCTTCTCGCCCTCCTCGCTTTGCCACCAGATTCTCGCTTTTCTCTGCCTTCTCCTTCTCCCCGGAGCTCTCCCCTCCTCCTTCCCACAGCTTCTCCCTTCCCCTCCTCGCTCTCTCACCACCGCTCTCCCCCTCTCCTTCTCTCTTCTCCCCCTCCTCCTTCTCCACCAGCCCTCTCCCTTCTCGCCCCCTCCCCCTTCTCACACCCAGCTTCGTCCCTTCTCCCCCTCCTCCTCTCCACCAGCTTCTCCCCTGCCTCCTTCCCACCAGCTTCTCCTGCCTCCGTTCTCCTCCGTTCTCCTCTGTCTCCCCCTATCCCTCCTTCTCCACCAGCTCTTCCCCCTCCTTCTCCGCACGCCTCCGCTTCTCCCCTTCCTCCTTCCCACCAGCTTCTGCTCCTCCTCCTTCTCTCACGTCAGCTTCTCCCTTCTTCCCCTTCCTCGCTTCTCCACAGCCTTCTCCCCCGTCCTCCTTCCCACCAGCTTCTCGCCCCTCCTCCTTCCTCCTCCCCGCCTCTCCCCTTCTCCTTCTCCACCAGCTTCTCCCCCTCCTTCTCCGCTCACCTTCTCCCTTTCATCCCCTTCGCTCCTTTCTCACCGAGTCTTCTCCCCTCCTCCTTCTCCGCCACCTCCCTCCGCCTTCTTCCCTCCTCTTTTTCCACCAGCTCTGCGCCTCCTCCTTCTTCACACCAGCTTCGTCCTTTCTCCCCCCCTTCCCGCTTTCTCCACCAGCTTCTCCCGCCCTCATCCTTGCTCCGCCGCCACCGTCTCCCTTCTCCCCTTCCTCCTTCTCCACGCAGCTTCTCGCCTTCCTCTTCTCCATCCAGCGCGTTCTCCTTCTTCCCTTCCTCTTTTCTCACAGCTTCTCACCCTCATCCTTCTTCACCAGCGTTCTCCTGTTCTCCCCTTAACCTCTTCTCTCATCGCAGCTTCTTCCCCTCGCTCCTTCTCACCACCAGCGTCTCCCCCCGTCCTTCTCCACCAGCTCTCTCCCCCTCCCTCCTTCTCCACCAGCTTCTCCCATTTCTCCCCCTCTCCGCTTCTCCACCAGCTTCTCCCTCGCCTCGCCTTCTCCACCACCTTTTCCCTTCTCCGCCTTCCGTGTCCTTCCAACCACGTTTTCTCCGCCCTTCCTCCTCCAGCCACCTTCTCTTCTCCCCCCCTCCTCCTTCTCGTCACAGCTGCCTTCCTCCCCCTCCTCTTCTGCACCACTTCTCCCCTCCTCTCGTTCTCCCACCAGCATTCTCCCCCTCCTCCTTACTTCTCCTTCTCCCCTACCCTCGCTTCTCGCACCAGCCTCTCCCCCCTCCTTCTCGGCCACCTCTCTCCCTTTCTCTCCCCTCCTCTTTCTCCCACCACTCTCCCTCCTCCTTCTCACCACTCTCCTTTCTCCCGTTCCTCCTTCTCGCAACCCAGCTTCTCCCCCCTCATCTTCTCCGCCCCTTCTCCCTTCTCCCCCTTCCTCCTTCTCCACCAGCTTCTCCCCCTTCTCTCCTCCACACCACCTCTCCCTTCTCCCCTCCTCCTTCTCCACCAGCTTCTCTCCACTCATCTCTTCTACCGCAGCTTCTCGCTGCCTTTCTCCCCTTGGCCTCCATTCTCCCCAGCTTCTCCCCTCCTCCTTTCAGCGAGCGTCCTCCCGACCTCCTTCTCCACCAGCTCTCCCCTCCTCCGTTCTCCGACCAGCTTCTCATTTCTCCCCCCGTCCTCCTTCTCCACCAGCTTCTCCCAATCTCCTCCTTCTCCCACCACGCTTTTCCCTTCTCGCCCCTTCCTCCTCCCCCAGTTTCTCGCCCCTTCCCGTCCTCCACCACCTTCTCCCTCTCTCTCCCCCGCTCCTCCCTTCCTCCACCCAGCTTCTCCCTCTCTCCCCCTCCATCCTTCTGCACTCAGCTTCTCCCCTCCTCCCTTTCTCCACACCTAGCTTCACCCCCTCCTCGCTTGCTCTCCCTTCTCCCCTACGGCTCCCTTCTCCAACCAGTTCTCCCGCCTCCTTCTCCGCCCAACCCCTTCGTCCGCTTCTCCCTTCCTCCTTCCTCCCAGCTTCCCTCTCCCTCCCCTTCTCCACCAGCTTCTCCCATTCTTCCCCCTCCGTCCCTCTCCACCACTTCTCCCCTCCCATTCCCTTCTCGCCCGCTCTCCCGGCCCCTCCTCCTTCTCCGTTCTCTCCTTCTCGCCTTCTCCTTCTCCCCGCCTCCCTCCTTCTCCGTCCCTTCTCCCTTCTCCCCTTCCTACCTCCACCAGCTTCTCCCCTCCCTTACTTCCGCCGACCTTCCCCTTCTTCCGTTTCCTCTTCTCCACGCACGCTTCTCGCCCCGTCCTCGTCTCTTTCACCCAGCTTCTCCTTTCTTCTGGCGCGGTCTTCCTCCTTCTCCACCACTTCTCCCCCCTCATGCCTTCCTCCCCGCCACCCTTCTCTCCCTTCCTCCACCTTCCTCTTCTCCACCAGCTTCTCCCGCCCCTCCTTCTCCATCACCTTCTCCTTCTTCCCTCTCCTCTTTCTCCACAGCTTCTCCCCCTCATCCTTCTTCAACCAGCTTCTCCTTTCTCCTCCCCCTCCTCCTTCTCCCACCAGCTTCCCCCTCCTCTTTCCTTCCTCGCACCAGCGTCTCCCCTCCTCCTTCTCCCTCAGCGTCTCACCCCTCTCTCCACCAGCCTTTCTCGATCTCCTTCTCCCCCTCCTTTGGCTCGACGACCACACTTTCTTCCGTTCTCCCCTCCTCTTCCTCTCTCCACCCCAGCTCCCCTTCTCGCCCCTCCTTCTCCCCTTCTCTTCTCCACTCAGCCAGCTTCTCCCCTCCTCGCTTTCTCCGCCACCGTTCTCCTTCTTCCCTTCTCTTTCTCCACCAGCTTTCCCTCCTCCCTTCTTTCACCTCGCTTCTCCTTTCTCCGCCTTCCTCCTTCCTTCACCAGCGTTCTCCCCCCTCATCCTCTCTCGCACCTTCTCCCTTCTCCCCTTCCCTCCTTCTGCCACCCAGCTTCTCCCTGTCTCCTTCCTCCTCACCTTCTCCTTCTTCCCTTCCTCTTCTCCCACCAGCTTCTCCCCTCATTCCTTTCTTCTTACCTTCAAGCTTGTCCTTCTCCTCCCGCTCCTCCTTCTTCCACCAGCTCTCTCCCCTCCTCCTTCTCCACAGCGCTCTCCCCTCCTGCCTTCTCGCATCCAGCTTCTCCCCCCTCCCCTCCTCTCCCCACCAGCTTCCTCATTTCCCCCCTCCTCCTTCCTCTCACCCAGCTTCTCCCTCTCGATCCTTCCTCAACCTTTTCCCTTCTCCCTTCCTCCTCCAACCAGTTTCTCCCTTCTCCTCCAACACCTTCTCGCTTCTCTCCCCCCTCCTCCTCTCCACAGCTTCTCCTTTTTCCGCCTCCGTCCTTCTCCACCAGCTTCTCTTTCCCTCCTCCTTCTCCACCAGCTTCTCTCCCTCTCTGTCTCCTCCTTCTCCCTTCTCCCGCTACTGCCTCCGTTCTCTCCACCAGCTTCTCCCCCTCTCCTTCTCCGCCACCTTCTCCTGTTCTCTCGCCCTTCCTTCCTTCTCTCCACCAGCATTCTCTCCCTCCTCCTTCTCGCCCACCCGAAGCTCTCCCCTTCTCCCCTCCTGCCTTCTCCCACCAGCTTGCTCCCCTCCTCTCTCTCGCACCAGCTTCTCCCCGCCCTCTTCTCGCCTTCCCCTTCGCTGCCCTTCCTCTGTGCCCCCTCCACCCGCTTCTGTCCCCCCCCTCCGCCACCGCCTCGTCTCCTTCTCCCTCCTCCTTGCATCTCCCCAGCTTCTCCCCCTCCTCCTTCTCCCGCCACCTCTTCTCGCTTCTTCCCTTCCTCTTTCTCCACCAGCTTCTCCCCTCCTCCTTCTTCACGCAGCGTTCTCCTTTCTGCCCCTTCCTCCTTCTCCGCACAGCCTTTCTCGCCCCTCATCTGCTTCTCCGCCACTCCTCTTCTCCCGTTCCTCCCCCCTCCCGTCTGCTTCTCGCGGCAGGCCAAGCATCTTCTCCTGCCCTCCTCCCTCCTTCTCCTCCATCCAGCTTCTTCCCTTCTTCCCTCTTCCTCTTTCTCACAGCTTTCTCTCCCCTGCACTTCTTCACACCAGCTCTCCTTTCTTCTCCCCCTTTCCTCCCTTCCTCCACCAGCTTCTCCCTCTCCTTCCTCCACCAGCGTCTCCCCCTCCTCCCTTCTCCACCATCTTCTCCCCCTTCCTTCCTCCACCAGCTTCTATTTCTCCCCCTCCTCCCCCTTCTCCCTCTCCTCCTTCTCTCCACCACCGTTTTCCCTTCTCGCGTTCCTTCCTCCACACCAGTTTCTTCTCCCCTTTCCTCCTCCACCATTTGTCGCCTCCTCCTTCTCCCATCCTTCTGACCTTCACCCTCTCTCTCTGCTCACTTTCTTCACCCCAGCTTCTCCCCCTCCCTTCTCTGTCCCATCCTTCCTCACTCCTTCCTCCGTTCCTCTTTCTCGCTATCACCCACGTTCTTTTTTCCCCCTCGTCACTTTCTCCGCACCTTCTCTCTCCTTCTTTCCCCTTCTCTTTCCCGCCCCACCAGCTTCTCTCCCTCCCTCTTCTTCCACCAGCTTCCTCTCCCTTTCTTTCCCCTTCCTCCTTCGTTCGTCCAACCAGCTTCTCCGCCCATCCTCCTCTCGCTCCACCCCCTTCTCCTACCGCTATTCCTCTGCTACCCACCAGCTTCTCGATCTCCTTCTCCTGCATTCCCCCTCCTTCTCTTAGACGCAGCTTCTCTCCTTTCCCCTCCTCTCCTCCCGCTGCCACCAAGCTCGCTTCGTCCCCCCTTCTCCTCGTTTTGCTGCCCTTCTTACCTTCGTCTCCACCAGCTTCTCCCCCTCCTCCTTCTCTCTCCACCAGCTTCTCCCTCGCTTTTACTTCGTTCTAGTTTCCGCCGCCTCAGCTGAAACCTGTGTCAATCGGCAGTCCCGCAGTAAACCTCAGTCATTCTCTTAGCCACACTCAGCCAATCAGGAGCTAAATGCCTGGTCGATGCAGTACGTTCATAAACGCCTAGTTTTAAAAATAGTCACTCTTAAAAACCGGGCTTTTCATAGCTCTTAAAAGCGCTACGCTTTTACAGCTGCTTTAAAACGCCGGTTCTTTAAGGAGCTCTAAAACCAGGTTTTATGCTTTTTTGGTACAGAAATGCTTTCATGCATAAGCGTAAACCCTAGTTTCAAGTCGCTGTTACCAACCTGGTTTTAAGCTCGTGGTAAAACCATGTTAAGGTCTAAAGAAACCTGTTTTATCAGCTCTTAAAGTACTCCCTGGTTTTGAACGCTCTTAAAACCAGGTTTTAAGAAGGTCTAGAAACCAAGTTTTAACGCCCTAAAACTAGTATTAAGAGCATTTAACCATTATCACTCAGGTATTTAGACCTTAAACAACCTGGTTTTAGGTGCTAGGGAAAAGCCGCGTAATAGTACCTACTCTAGTTTTAAGTGCTTCGTTATCAAATCTACCGCCGGGGTTTTGTTTTTTTGACAAGACGGCTCTTAAAACCCGGTTTTAAGGTCTAACTTGGGAATTAATGCCCTGCTTTAACAACCTAGTTTACCGCGCGGGCGTAATTCTAGTTTTACGATCCCTTAAAGACCTAGTTTTAAGCATCTTAAAACAGGTCTTTAAGCGTCTAAAACTACGCTTTAAGGTATAAAACAGGATTTAGGTTCCTTAATACCCTCAGTTTAGGTCAGGGCGTCAATTCTTCTAGTTTAGACATCCTCCTTAAAACCTTGGTCTTTAAAGTACCTTAAAGACCCTGGTTGTAAGGTATCATCATCCCCGGGGTTTTATGGGCCTTTAAACTAGGTTTGTAACAGCTTCAAACTAGGTTCTACAGAGCTTACAAACTAGGTTTTTGACCTTCATAACCTAGTTGTTAGTACCTTAACACCGGTTTTAAGGGCTCTTAAACTGCGGCTTTAAGGTCTAAAATTAGGTTTTATGCTTTTTGGTACTAAAAAGCTTTCCAATAGACGTGGGAGCCGACAAAACCTTTGTCACTTTCCAATCACCATCGTCACACATGTACACGCATACAAATAGTGCAAAAGTGATTTTCATGATGCGATGAAATGTTCTTAGACCTATATCTAAACCCTGATTGGAAGAATGTGTCCAGCGGTCTAACCAATACGTGGAAACCGTACGCGTCCACTGGTTAGCTACAAATTCAGAGAAACGATTCACAAATTCTCTAAAGCAAAGTTTCAACAACAAAGAATCTTCCACACAGGCCCGAGTGCCTCCAAAACAACGCGGTTAGAAGCATAGTATCATGAAGAAAACTACCGCGTTCATCACAAACAACCTGCAGTAACGACCACGATAGCATACAGATACATACATATCAGTTACATGCACTATACAAACAATACATGAATACACATGCACATGTAACTTGTGGAGAACAAGTCGTAACTGTGGTCGGCGGTCTCGTCTGATTACATAGTTTTTCATTCCGCGTCGCGTCAAGTATAGTACCCCGATCGACATAACAGTAACATGCACCTTTTCTGGACTAAAACAGTATCAAGGACTAAAAATAACTGTATGGGTGCACTGCTTGGCGATGGTTGTATATCAGGAATACCCTCGGATTTATTATACGTTTATCATACTGTATACGTTTCTAGCATTTATTCTAAATATATATTGTCTACGCACCAAGATTGTATTCAGCATACCAGGCGCGAGGGCTCGCAATATACAACTCCGCTCTATTCCGTCTCTCTCTCACTCTCACGTCATGCCTTCCTCGTTCGTTGCTGGCCGCCGAGATGGCGATCATATGTGTTTCGGCTATACTCTCTCCCATCCATCATTCGGAACTAGCTCTTTATCCGTCCTTCTTCGCTCCTCCGCTCTCCGTCCATCCCTTCCTACTGTTCGTTGCTGGCCGTATCGATATGAGGTCACAACTTCTTGTGTCCACAAAGGAAACCCCACGGATTTTGGACTGTCGACGGCACCAAAATGTACATCGTTGCGAATGGAGCGATCTGATGTTCCGGAATGGGTAGAAACAGATCCAACTTGGTGTGGTAAATGTACAATCTTTACATTACTGCATACACGTGTCGTCACCCGTCGACCAAGAGACATAAGAACGCGCGACTCGGTACGCGCATATACGCGCGTGTGCTCAGCCTCGGCTCCCCTCTCAGCACCCCGAATCCCATCTCCCGCCTCCTTACATCTCCTCTCTTCTGATATTACTCCCACCAAAACTCCCTACTCCTGAGCGCACATGTACCCGTTCGGCACACTAAGAGACTACGTCCTAACGAGTCCCCAACTTCACACACGTCTCCCCCGCACTTCTCGACGGTCCAACCCAACCACTCCTTCTGCCATTCTCCCCGCTCCCATACATCCAATGGCCTCACCGCCATCTGGTCGAATGCGACGCGCTGATCTAGCTGGAAAGCTAAACACTAACCCCGTTCCTAGCTCCACTGACTCATTCATGTACGTATAAAGATAGACGTTTACATACCAGCAGAGGCGTAGGATGAGCAAAGGCAAGAGAGAGAGAGGGGAAGGAGGAGTCACTAGTATATATCATATTACTACTATATACTACAAATGGGACTTGGGACATGTGGACATGCTGGTTTCCCTTGGTCTACATCGATAGTTCCAGGTGGATCTGCCTCGCAAACTAAACTAAGAATAGGAGATA
>NW_014579739.1:21853-26770 GCF_000485595.1 Priapulus caudatus
TATATATAAATGGGACTGTGACACTGTGACATGCTGGTTTCTTGTCTTACAGATAGTTCCAGGTGGATCTGCCTCGCAAACTAAACTAAGAATAGGAGATAGAATATTATCTGTAAGTATTATGCTGTGAGATTTTACTGCACGACTAAAATTATTCAGCATGTGTATAGCTGCGTTCACACGAGGATTTCAGTACCGTACTGAGCGTTCACACGGTAAAAATATTCAAGACTTATACGCGGCCTCGCAAGTACCGTACTGAAATACGAGGCTTGTTCAGCGCGGAAAGTGATTCCGCTCTGAAACAGCTGCGTAAGTACGGCACCACGCTGGCCGCGTATTGTCTGTCATGAGAACGCAATTCGAGGCCTTGTAGGCCGTGAAACTGTAGTGCGCTACATTGATACTAGGCGGCGGAGTGTCGTTTTTCACTTAAGGCTCATGCCATTGAAAATATTTCTCCAAATTTCCTTTTGATAATCGTCTTCATCACCAAAGCATTCGTAATGTTCATCTGGATCATCATTTTGTGTAATTTTACTGGAAAACCGCCACAAACAACTGACTTTCATGGGCGCCGCCATCATGAAAAACACTTCCCTCTAACGGAGAAATTATTTACCATTATACCTAGCCAGCTAAGCCTCGATTCTCGTGTGAACGCTGCGGGTTGTCTTAGCACGGTATTTCAGCCGAATTCAGCACCAGATAAGTACGGAACCAGCGAGGCCGTGAATCTCGTGTGAACGTAGCTTCTATCGCTAGCAGATGTAGTGGCTTGTGTACGTACGTGTGTGTACGTGTGCGTGTGTATATCTTTATTACCGTATGTTTTCTATTACTGGAAGTGTTTCGTCAACATTATAGACAGTATTCATACTAAATATCAACATAGGTTCATAACTCACATTTTCACATCATTAGTATTCATAAAATACATAAAGTTAATTTGAAAAAAGTCATAACTTTTGTACTCATATAATTGACTCAATACTTATAACATTAGTAACGTTAAAAAAAAAAGTGAAATGGAATCCGTAAAAAAATTCGCATCTGAGGACGGCTTTTTTCCCCGTTTCGCGTTTTCAAATTGAAAGTTTTTACATTGATTTCTTCAGGCGCACGTCATTTGCAGCTGTTTCTTTGCATTCAGCACGATATACGCCCGATACGCGGCATTTCTTACGACTGAGCGAAATCGTGTATGTAACTACGATACATACGATATGAGGTTTTTATTACGACTGTCAGCGAATTGCATCGGCGTGACAGTTTCTTTGTTTGCTCGGTGACAGGTTAATGGGATAGATTTAACGAAGGCCACCCACCAGGACGCCGTGATGGCGCTAGTGTCACCTGTCCAGAGCATCGCCCTGCAAGCACAACACGACCCCCCTCCCAAAGGTCTGCAGGAGATGAAGATCCGGAAGGCTCCCGGGGAGAATCTAGGCATCAGCATAAAGGGAGGAGCGCACAGTCACCCGGGCAACCCGCTCGATCGCACGGACGAGGGTGTGTTTGTATCGCGCATCAACCCCGTGGGAGCGGTGCACCGCGACCGCAGGCTGCGTCTAGGCATGCGCATACTGGAGGTGAGTGTATCTCTCTCTCTCTCTCTCTCTCTCTCTCTCTCTCTTCCTCCCTCCCTCCTCCCTCCCTCCCCGTTGTGGGAGCGAGTGCACCGCCGGACCGCAGGCTGCGTCTGGCATGCCGCCGATACTAAGAGGTGAGTGTATCTCTCTCTCTATCTCTCTCATCTTCTCTCGTCTCTCTCGTCTCCGCTCCCTCCGTCCCTCCCTCCTCCCTTCCCGTTCGCCCGTTGGGGAGCGCGGTGCCCACCGCGACGCAGGCTGCGTCTAGCATGCCGCATACTGGAGGTGGGTGTTATCTCTCTCTCTATCTTCTCTCTCTCTCTCTCTCTCTCATCTCTCTTCCTCGCCTCCCTCCTCCTCCCTCCCCCGGTGGTGGAGCGGGTGCCCGCGACCGCAGGCTGCGTCTAGGCATGCGCATATCTGGCAGCGCCTGAAGTTATCTCTCTCTCCGCTATCTTTCTCTCTCTCTCTCTCTCGTCTCTCTCTCTTCCTCCCTCCCTCCTCCCTCCTGCCCCCGAGTGGCGAGCGGTGCACCTCCGATCGCAGGGCTGCGTCTAGGGCATGCCGCATTACTAGAGGTGAGTGTATCTCTCTCTCTATCTCTCGTCTCTCTCTCTCTCTCTCTCTCTTCCTCCCTCCCTCCTCCCTCCCTCCGCCGTTGGGCGAGGAGGCGGGTGCACCGCCGATCGCATGGCTGGCGTCTAGGCATGCGCATACTGGAGCCGTGAGTGTATCTCTCTCTTCTCTCTCTCTCTCTCGTCTCTGCTCTCTCTTCTCGTCTCTCTCTCTCTCTCTCTCTCTCTCTCATCTCTCTCTCCTATCTCTCTCTTCTCATCTCTCTCTCTCTCTCTCTCTCTCTCCTTCTCTCTCTCCTCCCCTCCCTGCCTCCGCTCCTCCCCCGTGGGAGCGCGTGGCACCGCGATCGCAGGAGCTGCGGTCTTAGGCGATGCGCATCACTGGAGGGAGTGTATCTCTCTCTCGTTCTCTCTCTCCTCTCTTCTCTCTCTCGTCCTCTCTCTCTCTCTCTCTCTCTCTCTCGTCTCTCTCTCCTCTCTCTCTCTCTCTCTCCCTCTCTCTCTCCTCTCTCTTCTCTCTCTCTCTTCTCTCTCGTCTCTCGGTCTCTCTCTCTCTCTCTCTCTCTCTCTCTCTTCTTCTCTCTCTCGCTCGCTCTCTCTCTCTCTCTCTCTTCTCTCTTCTCTCGTCTCTTCTCTCTCTCGCTCTCTCTCTCTTCTCTCTCTCTCTCTCTCCTCTCTCTCTTCTCTCTCTCTCTCTCTCGTCTCGTCTCTCTCTTCTCTTCTCCCTCTTCGCTTCCTCTCTACCACTCGCCCTCCTTCAGCCTCTCCCTCTCTATCATACCGTGGCATCTCTCTCATCTCTCTGTATACCGTGGAATACTCTCTCTCTCTATTAGTAACCGGTGGCATCTCTCTCTCTCTCTTATACCGTGCATCTCTCTCTCTCTATCATACCTTGGCATCTCTCTCTATCATACCTTGGCATCTCTCTCTCTATTATACCTTGGCATCTCTCTCTCTCTCTTGTATACCGTGGCATCTCTCTCTCTGCTATTATCGTGGCCATTCTCTCTCTCTCTATTATACCGTGGCCATCTCTCTCTCCTATCATACCTTGGCATTCTACTCTATTATACCTTGGCCAATCTCGTCTCTCGTATCATACCTTGGCATCTGCTCTCTCTATTATACCGTGGCACTCTTCTTCGTCTCTATTTATACCGTGGCACCATCTCTTCTCTCTGATTATACCGTGGCATCTCTCTCTCTCTATTATACCGTGGCATCTCTCTCTCTCTAATTATACCTTGGCATCTCTCCCTCTCTCTTATATTAGGCATCTCTCCCTCTCTCTTATACCTTGGCATCTCTCTCTCTCTATCATACCTTGGCATCTCTCCCTCTCTCTTATACCTTGGCATCTCTCTCTCTCTCTCTCTCTCTCTCTCTCTCTCTCTCTCTCTCTCTCTCTCTCTCGTTCTCTCTCTCTCCTCTCTCTCTCTCCTCTCTCTCTCTCTCTCTCTCTCTCTGCTCTCTCTCTCTCTCTCTCTCTCTTCTCTCTCTCTCTCTCCTCTCTCTCATCTCTCTCTCTCTCTCTCTCTCTCTCTCTCCCTCCCTCCCTCCCTCCCCCCTCCTTCCCTGCCTTCACCTCCCTCTCCTTTTCTGCCCCTCTCTCCCTCGGCCTCCCTCCCTCCTCCCTCCCTCCCTCCCTCCTCCCTCCCTCGCCTCCCTCCCTCCCTTCCTCCCTTCCCTCCTCCCTCCCTTCCCTCGCTCCCTCCCTCCCTCCCGTCCCTCTCTCTCTCTCTCTCTCTCTCTCTCTCTCGTCTCTCTCTCCTCTCTCTGCATACCTTGGCATCTCTCTCTCTATGGTAGCGTGAACGGACAGGGGGCCTGCTGCCGGGGCGAGCCAGGCAGGCGGGGCGAGCGCTGCGGAAGCGTCGGCGGACGCCATGCTTCGATCAGTGTCGTCTGCCGAGGATAGGGATACGACCCCGCCGAAGCGGAGAAGGTCAGCCCTGAGTTCGGCGTGCTCACCGATCGATCGACTCCGTGTCGTCCATTAGACCGCGCGGATTACGAGGAGGAGTTGATACGCATGAGGTAGGGGCACGAGAGTAACGCACGCACGTATTGCCGCACACATGCACACGCGCACACATAAGCGCCCGGTACGACGCACAACACACACACACGTACACACCGCACGCACACACACACAACACACACACACAACACACACACACAGCACACACGATACACACACACACTCGGCATACAACAACACCACACACACGCACACACTGCACGCACAGCACACAACACACACACACGACGCCACGGCACGCGACGCACGCCGACACACACACAACACACACCACACACACACACACACAACCGCATACACACCACACACGACATGCACGCACACACAGCTGCATTAGNCTCTCTCTCCTCTCTCTCTCTCTCTCTCCCTCTCTCTCATACCTTGGCATCTCTTTCTCTATGGTAGGTGAACGGACAGAGCCTGCTGGGGGCGAGCCACCAGGAGGCGGTGCGAGCGCTGCGGAGCGTCGGCGATGCCATGTTCATCATGGTCTGCGAGGGATACGACCCCGCCGAAGCCGAGAAGGTCAACCCTGAGTTCGGCGTGCTCCACCGATCGAAGTCCGACTCCGTGTCGTCCATAGACCGCGCGGATTACGAGGAGGAGTTGATACGCAGGGTAGGGGCGAGAGTAACGCACGCACGCACGCGCACACACGCACACGCCCACACGCGGGCACACGGGTACACACACACACACACACACA
>NW_014579740.1:0-551 GCF_000485595.1 Priapulus caudatus
CACACTACACACACTACGACACGACACGACACACACACACACACACACACACACACACACACACACACACACACACACACACACACACACACACACACACACACGACGACACACACACACACACACACACACACACACACACACACACACACACACACACACACACACACACACACACACACACACACACACACACACACACACATACCCACGCGCACGCACGCACACATGGCGATCAACTCAGCGTAAAGCCGTGTCAGCACTCAGCGTGTGCGTGATCGCCCCCTCGCTCCACACAACTCCATCAAGCCAGTACGCGCTCACCCACTCAGCCTCACCCGTCCTCGCCTTCACTGCATCCCCCCCCACCACCACCAGAAGCATGCCGACCACGATTGTTTTCGTAAACAGAATTAGCGAGAGAGAGGAAGAAAAAATCGGCGCACGCGCGCGCGCAAAAACTCTTCGCGGAATTTCTCTCTCGAGGAGTTATTTCAGACGCCGATCATGCACACACACACACACACACACACACACACACACACACACAC
>NW_014579740.1:3657-5869 GCF_000485595.1 Priapulus caudatus
GAGAGAGAGAGAGAGAGAGAGAGAGAGAGAGAGAGAGAGAGAGAGAGAGAGAGAGAGCACGCACGCGAACGAGCGAGAGAGAAAAAGAAAGAAAACGAAAGAGAGAGGAATGGAACAGTAAAAACCCACCACAGCCACATCTTCAATCACTCTAACAGAGAACGCAAATCAAGCCACTCAGCGCCGAGAAAGCCTACACTGTATACACACACACACGCGCGCGCGCTCTCTCGCACGCGAGGTTAGCCCATTGGAGGAACATATCAGTGCAATACTCGGCATGCAGCTTCGAGTGAGTGGGGTGGGGGGATTGTGTATAGTAACTGATCTATTCGTCAAGCTACCCCGCAGATGGGGGCAAAGCTAACAAATTTCCCAAAATACACTGCTGCGCATACTTCCGTCCAACTCCCGTCAGGCGATATAAAACTTGCGCATATGCGTGTACCTGTGCACGCGTGTGTGCGTGTGCCTGCATGCGTGCGTGCGTACGTGCGTGCGTGCGTGCGTGCATGCTTACGAGTATTTGTGTTGGTGGTTTGGTGCGCGTGCGTCCGTGCGTGCGTGCGCGTTAACAAGTATTTGTTTGGGGCGTTTTGGTGTGGGTGCGTTCGTGCGTGCGTGCGTGCGTGAATGCGCGCGGTGGCGTGGCGTGGCCGCGTGGCCGTCGCCTTGCCGTGCCATTCCCACTCATCGCGTCGCATCTCCGCCACATCCACCGCCGCGCAACTACAGCAACATCAAATCTCTTCCTCTTTTAATGACTTCATCTATGATTCCAATCGAACATCGACGGCAAGGCGCTTGGTGTCCCGCCGTCACGTGCGTCGGCCTGACACCGAGACGACGCGAGACGGCGAGAGCGAGAGAGAGAGAGAGAGAGACGACAAGAGCAGAGCAGAGGACGACGACAAGACGAGAGAGAGAGAGCTGAGAGACGACGAGCAGCAAGAGAGGAGAAGAGAGAGAGCAGAGAGAGAGAGAAGCGAGACGACGAGACGAGAGACACGAGAGAGAGAGAGGAAAGAGAGCAGAGAGAGAGACGAGACGAAGGAGAGACACGAGATGTTAGAGGAAGAGAGAGAGAGAGCGAGAGAAAAGCAGAGAGAGAGAGAGAAAGCAGATGACGACCGAGAGAGAGAGAGCCCGAGAGCAGACGGAGAGAGAGGGAGAGAGAGAGACCGAGAGAGAGACGAGCAAACCGAGATAGAGGATGAACCGCAGAGAGAGAGCAAGAGAGAGAGAGAGAGAGAGAAAGAAAGAGAGAAGCGAAAAGGTGAGAAGATGAGAAGGCAAAAGATAGGGCCAGCATAGTAAACA
This sequence comes from Priapulus caudatus, assembly GCF_000485595.1. Taxonomy (NCBI): domain Eukaryota; kingdom Metazoa; phylum Priapulida; class Priapulimorpha; order Priapulimorphida; family Priapulidae; genus Priapulus; species Priapulus caudatus. The sequence continues at coordinate 4,978 of NW_014579740.1, forward strand.
GAACATGAGAGAAAGAGAGAGAACCGTATGAAGCGGCGAGAGAGCAGAGCACACACAGAAAGCAGTAGAGAGAGGGACGAGAGAGAGAGAGAGACAATAGAAGAGAGAGAGAATAGAGACAGAGAGAGAGAAAAGAGAGAGAAGGTGAGAAAGGCGAGAGACATATCCAACAGAGAAAAGAGTGAAAAAGAGAGAGAGAGCAGAGAGAGATAAGAGGAGAAACCTACGAGACAGGAGGAGAGAAAGAGAGAGAAGGTGAGAAAGCGACAGAGACATCATCGCCAACCAGAGAGAACACGCACGTGAACAAAGAGAGAGAGAGAGAGAGAGAGAGAAAGAGACGAAAGAGAGACAGACAGAGCGCCAAAGCAGAAATAATATGGCGGGCCGCTGCCTGACGCTTCCTCGGTAATTTTCTCGTATTTTCATACGACGAATTTGGAATGCGTCTACCGTATATGGAAATATACCGTATAATTATGGGGAACTGTCGCCACAGTGAATCATCACAGCGTGCACAATATTGTCATCAGTGCAGCTCTTGTCGTCGTCACCTCGACCATCGCCATCGTCATCGTCCGTCATCGCTGTCGCCGCCGACGTAGCCACTGTCGCCGTTGCCTCGAACGAATTCCAATTTTCTGCTCGTTAGCGTTGACACGTAGGTGTACGAGAAAAAGTCGAAAAAAAATATCTCTAATTACGTTTGAAGTCAAACTCCGCCGTTCACGGGTAGAATAAGAAGAAGTGCAGCGCGTGAGGCCGGCCGACTTGTGGCATTTACTATGCATCGACTATCGTCAGGCCCGAGCAATTCTTATCGCATGCGTGGTTACACGCATATATATATATATATATGTATATATATATATATATATATATATATATATAT
>NW_014579740.1:7378-7964 GCF_000485595.1 Priapulus caudatus
GCACGCACGCACGCACGCACGCACGCACGCACGCATGCACGCATGCACGCACGCACGCACGCACACGCACATACACGCACACACACGGATGCTGGGATGTAGGGATGCAGTGATGCGAGGATGCAGAGATGTAGGGATGCTGGCATGCGGGGATGCAGGGATGTAGGGATGCAGGGATGTAGGGATGCTGGCATGCAGATGTCCAGGTATTTAAGGATGCTGGTATGTAAGGTGCAGCGGTGCCGCGGCACAGGGAAGCAAGGATACAGGGATGTATGAATGCGGGGATACAGGGATGTAGGGAATGCGGGGANAGGAATGCGGGGATACAGGGATGTATGAATGCGGGGATACAGGATGTAGGAATGCGGGGGATACAGGGATGTATGAATGCGGGGATACAGGGATGTAGGGATGAGGGGATACAGGGATGTAGGGATGCGGGGATACAGGGATGTAGGAATGCGGGGATACAGGGATGTATGAATGCGGGGATACAGGGATGTAGGGATGCGGGGATACAGGGATGTAGGGATGACGGGGATACAGGGATGTAGGAATGCGGGGATACTAGGGATGTACTGAA
>NW_014579740.1:9430-11761 GCF_000485595.1 Priapulus caudatus
GGGATGCGGGGATACAGGGATGCACTGATGAAGGAAGGGAGGCGGGGATACAGGGATGCACTGATGAAGGAAGGGATGCGGGGATACAGGGATGCACTGATGAAGGAAGGGATGCGGGGATACAGGGATGCACTGATGAAGGAAGGGATGCGGGGATACAGGGATGCACTGATGAAGGAAGGGAGGCGGGGATACAGGGATGCAATGATGAAGGAAGGGATGCGGGGAGGCGGGCAGCAGAATGACCACGTCACTATTGTTTACGAGCACGTCACGTGATCGACATGACAAGCGCTCGTTAAATCGTAGCGGCGGTTGCTAATATCACGTAGCATTCTACGCGAGTACTTGTCTGCTGTAGGCAACTTGCTCGTTTATCATTGTCAATGTAACGCGGTATCGACAGTAACGTGTGACAGTTGTCATTGATAGCAGCGTGAATTCATATGAATGTTGTTATGTATCCTCATTTATTATCATATTATATATTTATATTTACAGCAACAAATGTCACGTGATAGGTGATATTACAATCTTCTAGCCATGAATGACTAATGTGGAAAGCAAAATCATGCATGCGCCTGAAACGAATACACGTGTGTACACGTGACACGGCAAAAATGCGTGCGCGTCTACTGCCCTCTGGCGGATGAATTGTCATCGCTGATCGCATCGGCCTGTAACAACAATAACAAATCAAGTTATTCACTCGGAACGATTTTGCAACGACTCGCGCAAAGCGATTTCGTTATTCGCACGTTTACGACCTAATTGGAATAGCGATTTACATTTGAGCACCAGATTTATGAGTACTGGCAGGCTAAAATTCAAAATATAACAAAATGTTCTCGACAAATTGCAGCCACTTTGTTCTTTTTGTCGGTCAAAACTAAATATTTCGTTTTCCCTAATGCAATGTGAGGATTTTCTAATTCCCAATCTAGTACCTGTTCATAAAATATGACCAAAGCTTGTGACGCAATATATTTAGTAGATACAGCAGTTACTCGAATTCAATCTCCTCGAATGAGACTACAGTATTTGTATGCGAAGCATTAGCTCTCATTGCGTCAAGTTTGCCTCGTAATTACTGAAAATAAGGAGGGAATAGAGAGCGAGTACGAAGGAGAGAGAGAGAGAGAGAGAAGAGAGGTAAGAAGAGAGAGAGAAGAGAGAGAGAGAAGAGAAGAGAGAGAGAGAAGAGCGCGAGATATTTCTGGGAGAGAGAGAGAAAGAGAAAGTATAGGAAATTAAGAGAGAGAGGGGGGGAGACAAAGTAAGAAATAGAGAGAGAGAGAGATCGAGAGAGAGACAGAAGAGAGAGAGAAGAGAGAGAGAGAGCAGAGAGAGAGAGAGATGATAGAGAGAGAGAGAGCGTGTGTGTGGATCATGAGCGAGAGAGCGTGTGTGTGTGATTCCTGAAGAGAGAGAAGAGAGAGAGAGAGAGAGAGAGAGAGAGAGGAGAGAGAGAGAGCTGTGTTGTGTGATCATGAGAGAGAGAGAGAGAAGCGTGTGTGTGTGATCATGAGAAGAAGACCGTGTGTGTTGATCAATGAGAGAGAGAAGAGGCATGTTGTGTGTGATCATGAAGAGAGAGAGAGCGTGTGTGTGTGATATGAGAAGAGACGAGAGAAGGCGGGTGTGTGATCATGAGAAGAGAGAGAGAGAGCATGTTTGTGAAATGAGTGAGAGTAAGTAATAGTAAGTAAGTAAGTAAACACTTTATTTAACGAACGAAAACATGTAGGGTACATGACTACAATAAAATGCGAGGACCTATCTTCCACATCGGCCGGTCTCACAGCAACTAGAACGGTTAAATATAAATAATACACAATATTTTGAAATACTTGACAAAATTGTACGGAGGAATAAGCACAATTGGGTCCGCTATTGATAGGCAACGATTTCTTTAGACGGACTGTTACAAAGTAGAAATGGTGAGGGCACTGAACGTGCAGAGGTAATATTCATTCAGAATGCCGCCAGCACCACTGAAAAGATTTTCGTAGCATTACACTGCGTGCACACGGTGCGGATACCAAACGCGTCATCCATGGTCTGCACAACACCATACGCAGTCCGTCTGGACCTCACTTATTTAATAATAAAAAAACCGTCAAGATAGGCAGGGCCCTGGCTTACGTAAAAAATTTTGTAATTTAAAAGAGATCGATGTAATAAAACGTTGGCGACGACAGTCATATAAACCTACGCTGCGAAAAGATTTCTTCCCCGTGCGGGCGTCTAATGTCTACGAATGTAAGGATTAACGCGCTGCAAAACGTTCTGGCAGGAGTAAACACTTGTCCAATATAACTATTACAGCGC
>NW_014579740.1:11909-14706 GCF_000485595.1 Priapulus caudatus
GACGTAGTCAGGATAGGGTGAAATACGTAGTCAGGATAGGGTGAAATACTGAGTCAGGCTAGAGTGAAATACGTAGTCAGGATAGGGTGAAATACGTAGTCAGGATAGAGTGAAATACGTAGTCAGGATAGGGTGAAATACGTAGTCAGGATAGGGTGAAATACGTAGTCAGAATATAGTGAAATACGTAGTCAGGATAGGGTGAAATACGTAGTCAGGATAGAGTGAAATACGTAGTCAGGATAGGGTGAAATACGTAGACAGGATAGGGTGAAATACGTAGACAGGATAGGGTGAAATACGTAGTCAGGATAGGGTGAAATACTGAGTCAGGATAGGGTGAAATACGTAGTCAGGATAGGGTGAAACACGTAGTCAGGATAGGGTGAAATACGTAGTCAGGATAGGGTGAAACACTAAGTCAGGATAGAGCGAAATACCGTGCGGGGTTGGCGTTAAATACTCAGTCAGACTAGGATAAAATACCGAGTTAGGGTAGAGTGTAATAGAGGGTCGCTGTAGGANGAGAGAGAGAGAGAGAGCGCGCGTGTGTGTGTGTGTGCGCGCGCGCGCGTGAGTGAGCTATTAGTTAAAACAACGAAACAAGCGGATACGGTCGCGAGCTTGTTCTGTTTACCGACCGCGGCATCCGGCGGCAGTATAGCTCTAAACTCACTCACAGAAATTAGCGACGGTAAGAGAACACGACGAGCGAGCAGGTGATGCGCATGCGTAATGAGCGTGTGCACGCATTATGACGCTCCTACTGTATATATGTCGGCAAGTCGTTGACGGGTAAGAGAAAAATGTCTGGCGGCACGACTGTGCGACACGTTGTTCGTGAGTTCATTCCCCGTGTTGGCTCTATATCGGGTGGAGTCCCGATCACGTAAAAATACTAAGCGAAAGAATTGAGAAGGAGAATACGCGCGCTGTTGCGCTAAAATACAGACTAGTAGGAGTATGGTAAAATACGTAGTCAGGATAGGGTGAAATACGTAGTCAGGATAAGGTGAAATACGTAGTCAGGATAGGGTGAAATACGTAGTCAGAGCTAGGTGAAATACTGAGTCAGGATAGGTGAGAATCGTAGTGCAGGATAAGAGTGAAAAACGTAGTCAGGATAGGTGAAATAACGTAAGTCAAGGATAGTGTGAAATACGTAGATCAGCTAGGGTGAAATACTGAGCAGGTATAGGGCTGTTAAATACGTAGTACAGGATAGAGTGAAATACATAGTCAGGATAGGTAAATACGTATTCAGGATGGTTAAATACTGATCAGATAGGTGAAATACGTAAGTCACGATAGGGTGAAATACGTATTCGACTAGGGTGAAATACTGAGTCAGGAATAGGTGAAATACTAGTCAAGGATAGGTGAAATACGTAGTACAGATAGAGTGAAATACGTATCAGGATAGGGTGAAATACGTAGTCAGGATAGGGTGAAATAGCTGAGTCAGGATAAGGGTGAAATACTAGAAGATTATGGGTGAAATACGTAGTCAGTGCTAGGGTGAATAAATGGTCAGGATAGTGAAATACGTAGTCAGATAGGGTGAAAATACGTAGTCAGGCATCAGGTGAAATACTCGTCAGAGATAGGGGAAATACTGAGTCAGGATAGGTGAACTACGTATTCAGATAGGGTGAAAATACTGAGTCAGGTATAGGGTGAAACAACTAAGTCAGGATAAGAGCGAAATACAGTGCGGGTTCAGCGTTAAATACTCAGATTCAGACTAGGATAAAATACCGAGTTAGGGTAGAGTGTAATAGAGGGTCGCTGTAGGATGAAATACCGAGTTAGGGTAGGATGAAATACCGGGTTAAGGTAGCGTGAAATACCAGGTTAGGCAAGGGTGAAAGACCCGGTCACGCGTAGGTGGAAATACCGAAACAGGGTTGGTAGATATGGCGAGTCAGGGTATAGGTGGATATACTCAATCAAAGCAGGACGAAATACACGATCAGGGCGCCTTAATAACTCATTCCAAGGGTCCTTATTTTGCCTCTGTAGCCGGAATATTGACGTCCCCACCGCTCCCCCTCTCTCAGTCAATAATTTTGCGAATGCACAATTGTAAGACAAAGTAACACAGTGTTTACATTCTACAGTAAATTTTGCCTATATAATAATTAAGAAGCAAGCATTACAAAATAAATAAAGACAGAAAGAGACAGGGAGAGAGGGGAGGGAATAAAGAAAAAGAAATAGAGAGAGAGAGAGAGAGAGAGAGCGCGCGATAGAGGTAGACATAGAGAGACGGAGAAGAGCAAAGAGCGGACTACAAAGAGGAGAAAAGGAGTACGCGCGCGTGTGTGCGTGCATGTATGCATGGAACATAAGTACAGAAGAACCGATGAAATCAAATCGATAGCCAAACAAACAGGCAACATCGCTAGATAGATACACAGAGAGCTAGACAACCAAACGCTTAACTAGAAAAATGACAGATATCCAGCTCAAAAGAGAGACTTCTAAGTAGGACAAACAGATTTTCAGCTAAACAGATGCCCAAAAAAATAGACGGCCAGATATTTAGACGGACGGATAGATATTTAAAAGTTCGCCGGATAGATAGATAGACAGACAGATATCCTGTTAAACAGACACATGACGAGCAGGATGCACGGACGGATTTCTAGTTAGCCGAACAGAGCACAAGATGGATGGACATCTGGCCATTTAGACGGACAGACAGATGGCAGAGATTAATCCACGCGCCACGCTTCATGCTCTCTTCTGTCCCTCCCCCCCTCTCTCTCTCTCTCTCTCTCTCTCTCTCTCTCTC
>NW_014579740.1:15676-16645 GCF_000485595.1 Priapulus caudatus
CGCGGCAGTTCCGACGCCCTTGCGCTGAGCGGCTGCGAACCTAGGCGACCGACCGACCACCCAGCCCCACAATCGACGCATGCACGCGCGACTACCTGCCGCTCGGCTGCGCGCGGCGTAAGGGGGCGTGGCTTGCGCACCGTGACGTCACTTGATTGACAGACGCGCGTGCTGGAGAGCAATCGAGCAGACGCCGAGGCGCAGTTACTAGCCGGCAGACGAACGCGCGCGGGCTGGCGTTTCCTCCTCGCTCGTGCTTTTCGCGTCTACGCCACAACACACACGCGCGCGCACTCGCTCTCTGTATCTTGAGCGCTCCTGCAGCAAGAGCGCGCGCTCTCTCTTTTTCTCTTCGTATCTTTCGACCATTGTCTGGCGGATAGCAACCACGGCGAGAAAGTGCCAGAGCAGTCGACACCAGCGATCCTAGCGACAAAAACTAGAACGTAGATCCGTCAGACGTCGGAAGGAACACGAACGTCAATGATCGGACACGTCATCGTCATCGACGTCACGGCTGTCGTCGCCTGCTGTCTGAGTGACGTGGACTGACAGATTGGTATTTCATCGACAGTGACACAGCAGCAGCACCAGAAGCAGCAGCAACAACAGCAACAGAAGCAGAAGCAGCAGCAGTAGCAGCAGCAGCAGCAGCAGCAGCAGCAGTAGTAGTAGTAGCAGGCAGGCAGGGCAGCAAGTAGCAGCAGCGGGTCGCAGCTCGTTTGTAGATGGTAGCGGGAGAACGGCGAACAGCGTGGAGAGAGGGTCGCATGAAGCAGCTTCGATCACACTAGAAGAGCTGCGGGAACACAGAGCTTCATCTAAAGGTACGTGTCATATCGCATGCGAAACACACGCGCGAAAACAACGCAGGACACACACACGCGCGCACGCACGCACGCACGCACGCACGAACACACACACACACACACACACACACACACACACACACACACACACACACACACA
>NW_014579740.1:17517-20482 GCF_000485595.1 Priapulus caudatus
TGTCTACGATATAATAGAGAGACGTGTCGACTGGAGAAGATGCTGGGGGAAGATGCTGGGGAAGATGCTGGGGAAGATGCTGGGGGAAGATGCTGGGGAAAGAGGATGTTGAAAGGGGATGCTGGGAGAAAACGCAGCTGAGAAGCTGTCGGGAAAAGATGCTGGTGGAAGATGCTGGTGTGGAGGATGCCGGGGGAGGATGCTGGGGAAGATGCTGGGGAAGATGCTGGGGAAGGCGTTAGGGTGAATGCTAGATGTATATTGGGAGAGGTACTGGGAGAACGAACTGCTAGGTGGGGGGGGGGGAGATGCTGAAGAGAGATGATGATGAATGATTCTGGGATGAATGCTATGAGAGAAGCTCGAGAAAGATGCTAAAAAGGAAGCCATACATGATTCAGATGATGACGACGGTTTCGCTATGCACGATTCGCACTTTCCCGCTGCTGTTAATGCGGTAAGACTTTCCGCACGCGCGCTCGCTCCTGGTACACACCATAAGCCCCGGAACGGATTAGTAAGAAAAAATTCTCCGCATATGTTGGGCAAGCGCTAAGCATCGCGATTAACAGTTTAGTGAAGCTGCAGCGTTAGGGCCGTAATAATGGGACGCCTTCTCCATCCGGCCTTGCCTTCTTTTCCTGCTGCTGCTGCTGCCGCTTACTCGAGTCTCGCAAACTGCCGCAGTTAGTTTTCAAAACGGCAGCTAGTAAAATCGCCTCTAAAGCTAACTCGCTCTGGAATTGCTTGCGATTGCATTCTGTGGAAGAGCAGTGAGTGCACAGCGTGGCGTCTATTTGCTGAGATGACGCAAACCGCGTAAATCTTTATGAACTTGAATGGAATGTAACAGCCGAGTTTGAAGAAGGTGGGAAGGATAACTAGAGGCAGAGGAAGAAAAGCAGCTCGAGACAAAATGAGGTGGGATGAGAAAGAACGCGAATACGTGAGATAAGGGAAGAAGGGAGAGAGAGAGAGAGAGCGAGATAGAGAGAAAGAGAGAGAGAGAGAGAGAAAGAGAGCGAAATACGACGCGTTGAAGTAATTAAAGTAGAAGCGTCTCACCGTTTGCGCTTCCACCCCGATCATTACCTCCGCTCTCTAAACCCATCTCGCATATGCTCACGCGCACACACGCACGCATGCGTGCACGCACGCGCGCGCATTGCTGGGTGAACATAAATAGGCTGGCGGCATGAAGCTATAGGACGTGATGATATCGATAAAATAAAATTCCCCGCGCTCGTATTGATCGCTGAAGCCTAGGAACTAGCTGAAGCTAAACGTGGAGAAACCAAACCCAGTGAAGAGCAAACTAATGAAGGCTCCAGCAAGAGTGAATGCAAACTAAAAACTCATGAAATCGAATCTAATATATATGATCTATGATAGAAATTGTGAAGCCGCCAGGAAGAAGAGTCGACTATTGCTGCCTGCCCCACTCAGCTGCCCACCGCGATATATATGCTCAACCAGAGATAAACGGGTGATACAACTTCGTTCTCTCATTCTCTGCCTCTCCCTTGTTCTCCCCTCTCTCTCGCTCGCGCGCACTTTCTCTTGCTTTATTTTTCAGTGTTTCGTGCGCGCGCTATCCTTCCGTCTTTCTATGTCTCCTCGTTTCTCGTTCTCTCTCTCTCTCTCTCTTTCTCTCTATTCGCGCTCATTCTCTCGTTCGCTCTTTAGCGTTCTCTCTGTCTCTCTTTCTTTCTTCCTCTCGCGTTTCTTCTCTCGCGCGTTCTCCCTCTCTCCTTCTTTCTTTCTTTCACTTTTTCTTTCTTTCTCTCTCATTCTCTCTCTCTCTTCTCCCTCTTTCTTCACCCCTCTTTCTCTCTCGCTGTCCCTCTCTTCCGTACTCGTATTAATCGTCATTAGAGAGCTGTGACTGCGCTGCCGTCACGCGCAGCCCGCCCCGATCCGCCCCTGACGCGCAAGGAAGCCCGGCCGCTGTCCGCCGCCCGCGCGAACTGCCCATGTTGTGTTCGGCGCCGGGGATTTACTATTGATTGAGTATTAGTGCGATTACGCGCGCGCATGACAGACGCCAGACGAACGACGACGACGACGACTCGCCGACGCGATGTTATTCCGTATTCCCTGCATCGATGCTGTTCTCTCGCGCCAGCGCGCGCGCTCTTTCTCTCTCTTTCCCTATCTGTAGGTTTGTCTTGCTCTCTCTCTCTCTTTTTCCCTATCTGTATGTTTGTCTCGCTCTCTCTCTCTCTCTCTCTCTCTCTCTCTCTCTCTCTCTCTCTCTCTCTCTCTCTCTTTCTCTCTTTCTCTCTCTCTCTTTCTCTCTCTCGCTATCGCGCTCTCTCTCTCTCTTTCTCCCTCTCTTTTGATTTCGCTCTTTCTCGCCCTCTTTCTCTTTATCGCATTTCCCTGTCTTTCTCTTTCTCGTTCGATTTCTCTCTTTCCCTTTTTTTTCTCTCGTTCTCTTTATCCCCCGTTTGTCCCCCCCTCTCAATCTATTCCGTTCTCTTTCTTTTTCTTTGTCTCGCTCTCTCATTCTCTCTGCCCTCTCTCAATCCTTCTTCACCCTCCTTCTCGGAAACGCGTGATAAGTATAAGAGAAAGGAGAAGACGGCTGGATGACAATACGACGGGAAATGACGCCGACCATATTTTATATCGGGTTTATATTTAATATTTTATAGAGATTATATTGCACGACCGATCATTAATTACTTTCGGAGCGCTAAAACCTGATTTGTGAAGGCGGATGCGAGCGTGTGATCGTCTGCGTTGGTGACGTCACCGCGCCCGTTAATTCTGTCATTAGTGTGAATTAAAATGCGTTGTTCCGTCGCGTGTGCTTGCTTGCGTTTCGCTGTGCGATTCTCGCTGTGTCTTAAACTCTGCTCTTTGTCTGTGTCTGCTTGACTTTCTCTCTCTCTCTCTCTCTCTCTCTCCCTCTCTCTCTCTCTCTCTCTCTCTCTCTCTCTCTCTCTCTCTCGCTCTCTTT
>NW_014579740.1:22169-22543 GCF_000485595.1 Priapulus caudatus
AGAGAGAGAGAGGGAAAGAGGAGGGAAGAGGAGGATCCAGAGAGAAGTATCAAGTCAATATGAATACGCTGGGTGAATTACTGCTCATAACCAGCTGGCATAACTGCACAAATTATTTATGCAAAGAATTACCGAATAGGAACACGTGCATCAATAATTTTTTCATATAAACAACCTGATCGTTACCATCTGTAACTACGGTGTCTGCATGTAGGAAGTATGCGTGAACGTGTTATATACGGAGCATAGGCATAGGCGGATCAATTCGAAAAGCGGAGGAAAACGACATTTAACGGGCCTAACACACATACACACACGCACGCACGCATGCATGCACGCATCCATCCATCCATCCATCCATCCATCCATCCATC
>NW_014579741.1:0-428 GCF_000485595.1 Priapulus caudatus
TTAATAATACGGAACGGATATATATGAAACAGTAAGGGAAAGTATATGAAATATCTTGGGTAACAAATCATCTACAATGACAAAAGACGTGTGAAACGGCAAAAGAGAGAGTAAGTCTGCAAAGCTGTAACTTCGCACTTCGCGGAATAATTTACCATAGCCTATATATCCTTATAATACCCTTTCACCATCCCATCTCCGTAATCCTGCGGCTGGCGTTTCTTGCATGATCCAGCCGATATTTCTACCCTTAATCGCTGCGGCTGGAGAAACAACGGTTTGGAGACAACAGCGCGTGATCTGCACAGCGGTTTGCTCGTTACCTTCTCCACGTGTTTCATTCACTGCCCCTTGCACTAGTGACCCGATTCACAGGGACTCAGGTTCTCTCACCCTCGCTCTCTCTCTCTCTCTCTCTCTCTCTCTCT